>NW_025758191.1:0-5271 GCF_021184085.1 Oncorhynchus gorbuscha | reverse complement strand
TGTTATGCAGGTGAATGAGGACCCAAAAGCGACTTGGCGAAAACAGAGTCTTTATTCCAGTAAAGGAAATATGCAATACTCCTAGACAAATCGAGCGTAAACAAAGCATAAAAATTCCACTCGTAATGACGAGGGGACAGACTCGAGACTCGACCATAAACTGTAGGTTGCCTCGGGAAGGCACTGACCGTAGCAGACTCAGACACCTGCTCACCACGCAGCATCTGAGGGAAACACGACACGACAGGGCGAGACAAAGACACAGCACGGTGAACAATATACAAGGATCCGACAGGACAGAAACGGAAAACAAGGGGGAGAAATAGGGACTCTAATCAGAGGAAAAGATAGGGAACAGGTGGGGAAAGACTAAATGATTGATTAGGGAATAGGAACAGCTGGGAGCAGGAACGGAACGATAGAGAGAAGAGAGAGAGGGAGGGAGAGAGAAAAAAGGGAACGAACCTAAAAGGACCAGCAGGGGAAAACGAACAGAAGGGAAAGCAAAATGACAAGACAATATAAGACAAAACATGACAGTACCCCCACCACCGAGCGCCTCCTGGCACTCGAGGAGGAATCCTGGTGGCAACGGAGGAAATCATCAATCAGCGAACGTCCAGCACGCCCCGAGACGGAACCCAACCTCTCCTCAGGACCGCAACCCTCCCAATCCACTAAGTATTGGTGACCCCGTCCCGAGAAACGCATGTCCATGATCCTACGTACCTGTAAATAGGTGCGCTCGACAAGGACGGGAGGGGGAGGGAAGACGAACGTAAAAGTGCTTTAAGAAAGGGCTTGACACAGGAGACATGGAAGACAGGGATGGACGCGACGAAGATGTCGCTGAAGAAGCAGTCGACAGCGACAGATTGACGACCTGGGAGACACGGAACGGACCAATGAACATGGAGTCAACTTACGAGAAGCTGTCGAAGAGGAAGGTTGCGAGTGGAAAGCCACACTCTCTGGCCGCAACAATACCTAGACTCTTAATCCTCACGTTTATTGGCGGCTCACAGTCTGTGCCCTGTAACGGCAAAGTGCAGACCTCACCCTCCAGGTGCGCTCACAACGTTGGACAAACGCTTGAGCCGAGGGAACGCTGGACTCGGCAAGCTGGGATGAGAACAGAGGAGGCTGGTAACCCAGACTACTCTGGAACGGAGATAACCCGGTAGCAGACGAAGGAAGCGAGTTGTGAGCGTATTCTGCCCAGGGGGAGCTGTTCTGCCCAAGATGCAGGGTTTCTGAAAAGAAAGGCTGCGTAGTATGCGACCAATCGTCTGATTGGCCCTCTGCTTGACCGTTAGACTGGGATGAAACCCGGAAGAGAGACTGACGGACGACCAATCAAACGACAGAACTCCCTCCAAAACTGTGACGGAATTGCGGGCCTCTGTCTGAAACGGGCGTCTAACGGGAGGCCATGAATTCTGAACACATTCTCGATGATGATTTGTGCCGCTCTCCTTAGCGGAAGGAAGTTTAGTGAGGGGAATGAAATGTGCCGCCTCTTAGAGAACCTATCGACAACCGTAAGAATCACAGTCTTCCCGCAGACAAAGGCAGACCGGTAATGAAGTCTAGGGCGATGTGAGACCATGGTCGAGAAGGACTGGGAAACGGCCTGAGACGACCGGCAGGAGGAGAGTTACCTGACTTAGTCTGCGCGCAGTCCGAACAAGCAGCCACGAAACGGCACGGTCACGCTCCTGAGTAGCCACCAAAGCGCTGGGCGAATAGAAGCAAGAGTACCTCGAACGCCGGATGACCAGCTAACTTGGCAGAGTGAGCCCACTGAAGAACAGCCAGACGAGTAGAAACAGGAACGAAAAGAAGGTTACTAGGACAAGCGCGCGCGACGCAGTGTGCGTGAGTGCTTGCTTAACCTGTCTTTCAATTCCCCAGACTGTCAACCCGACAACACGCCCATAAGGAAGAATCCCCTCGGGATCAGTAGAAGCCACAGAAGAACTAAAAAGACGGGATAAGGCATCAGGCTTGGTGTTCTTACTACCCGGACGGTAAGAAATCACAAACTCAAACGAGCGAAAAACAACGCCCAACGAGCTTGACGAGCATTAAGTCGTTTGGCAGAACGGATGTACTCAAGGTTCTTATGGTCTGTCCAAACGACAAAAGGAACGGTCGCCCTCCAACCACTGTCGCCATTCGCCTAGGGCTAAGCGGATGGCGAGCAGTTCGCGGTTACCACATCATAGTTGCGTTCAGATGGCGACAGGCGATGAGAAAATAAGCGCAAGGATGAACTCATCGTCAGACTGGAAGCGCTGGGATAGAATGGCTCCCACGCTTGCCTCTGAAGGGCCAACCTCGACAATGAATTGTCTAGTGACGTCAGAGTAACGAGGATAGGAGCGGACGTAAAACGTTCTTTAGAAGATCAAAAGCTCCCTGGGCGGAACCGACCACTTAAAACACGTCTTGACAGAAGTAAGAGCTGTGAGAGGGGCAGCAACTTGACCGAAATTACGAATGAAACGCCGATAGAAATTAGTGAAACCTGTGAAAGCGCTGCAACTCGACACGTGACCTTGGAACGGGCCACTCACTGACAGCTTGACCTTAGCGAATCCATCTGAATGCCTTCAGCGGAAATAACAGAACCGAGAAAAGTAACGGAGGAGACATGAAAAGAGCACTTCTCAGCCTTCACGTAGAGACAATTCTCTAAAAGGCGCTGGAGTACACGTCAACGTGCTGAACATGAATCTCGAAAGTGACGGTGAAAAATCAGATATCGTCAAGGTAGACAAAAACAAAGATGTTCAGCATGTCTCTCAGAACATCATTAACTAATGCCTGAAAAACAGCTGGCGCATTGGCGAGACCAAACGGCAGAACCCGGTACTCAAAATGCCCTAACGGAGAGTTAAACGCCGTTTTCCACTCGTCCTCTCTGATGCGCACGAGATGGTAAGCGTTACGAAGGTCCAACTTAGTAAAGCACCTGGCTCCCTGCAGAATCTCGAAGGCTGATGACATAAGGGGAAGGATAACGATTCTTAACCGTTATGTCATTCAGCCTCGATAATCCACGCAGGGGCGCAGAGTACCGTCCTTCTTCTAACAAAAAACCCCGCCCGGCCGGAGAGGAAGAAGGCACTACGGTACCGGCGCCAAGAGACACAGACAAATAATCCTCGAGAGCCTTACGTTCGGGAGCCGACAGAGAGTATAGTCTACCCCGAGGAGGAGTGGTCCCCGGAAGGAGATCAATACTACAATCATACGACCGGTGAGGAGGAAGGGAGTTGGCTCGGGACCGACTGAAGACCGTGCGCAGATCATGATATTCCTCCGGCACTCCTGTCAAATCGCCAGGTTCCTCCTGAGAAGTGGGGACAGAAGAAACGGGAGGGATAGCAGACATTAAACACTTCACATGACAAGAAACGTTCCAGGATAGGATAGAATTACTAGACCAATTAATAGAAGGATTATGACATACTAGCCAGGGATGACTCCAAAACAACAGGTGTAAAAGGTGAACGAAAATCAAAAAAGAAATAGTCTCACTGTGGTTACCAGATACTGTGAGGGTTAAAGGTAGTGTCTCATATCTGATACTGGGGAGATGACTACCATCTAAGGCTAACATGGGCGTAGGCTTGTCTAACTGTCTGAAAGGAATGTCATGTTTCCGAGCCCATGCTTCGTCCATAAACAACCCTCAGCCCCAGAGTCTATCAAGGCACTGCATGTAGCACCCGAACCGGTCCAGCGTAGATGGACCGACATAGTAGTACAGGATCTAGATGGAGAGACCTGAGTAGTAGCGCTCACCAGTAGCCCTCCGCTTACTGATGAGCTCTGGCTTTTACTGGACATGAATTGACAAAATGTCCAGCAAGTCCGCAATAGAGGCACAGGCGGTTGGTGATCCTCCGTTCCCTCTCCTTAGTCGAGATGCGAATACCTCCCAGCTGCATGGGCTCAGTCTCTGAGCCAGAGGAGGGAGATGGTTGCGATGGGAGCAGGGAAACACCGTTAACGCGAGCTCTCTTCCACGAGCTTGGTGACGAAGATCTACCCGTCGTTCTATGCGGATGGCGAGAGCAATCAAAGAGTCCACACTGGAAGGAACCTCCCGGGAGAGAATTCATCTTTAACCACTGCGTGAGTCCTCCAGAAAACGAGCGAGCAGCGCCGGCTCGTTCCAGTCACTAGAGGCAGCAAGAGTGCGAAACTCTATAGAGTAATCCGTTATGGATCGATCACCTTGGCATAGGGAAGCCAGGGCCCTAGAAGCCTCCCTACCAAAAACTGAACGGTCAAAAACCCGAATCATCTCCTCTTTAAAGTTCTGTAATTGTTAGAACAATCAGCCCTTGCCTCCCAGATAGCTGTGCCCCACTCTCGAGCCCGGCCAGTAAGGAGTGATATGACGTAGCAACCCGAGCTCTCTCTAGAGTATGTGTTGGGTTGAGAGAGAACACAATATCACACTGGGTGAGAAAGGAGCGAGACTCCGTGGGCTGCCCGGGAGTAACAAGGTGGGTTATTAACCCTAGGTTCCGGAGGCTCGGCAGACCAGGAAGTAACAGGTGGCACGAGACGAAGACTCTGGAACTGTCCAGAGAGGTCGGAAACCTGAGCGGCCAGGTTCTCCACGGCATGACGAGCAGCAGACAATTCCTGCTCGTGTCTGCCGAGCATGGCTCCTTGATCTCGACGGCAGTGTTACGCAGCGTCTGTAGTCGCTGGGTCCATTCTTTGGTCGGATCCTTCTGTTATGCAGGTGAATGAGACCCAAAAGCGACTTGGCGAAAACAGAGTCTTTATTCCAGTAAAGGAAATATGCAATACTCCTAGACAAATCGGAGCGGTAAACAAAGCATAAAAACAATTCCACTCGTAATGACGAGGACAGACTGAGACTCACCATAAACTGTAGGTTGCCTCGGGAAGGCACTGACCGTAGCAGACTCAGACACCTGCTCACCACGCAGCATCTGAGGGAAACACGACACGACAGGGCGAGACAAAGACACAGCACGGTGAACAATATACAAGGATCCGACAGGGACAGAAACGGAAAACAAGGGGAGAAATAGGGACTCTAATCAGAGGAAAAGATAGGGAACAGGTGTGGAAAGACTAAATGATTGATTAGGGGAATAGGAACAGCTGGGAGCAGGAACGAACGATAGAGAGAAGAGAGAGAGGAGGGAGAGAGAAAAAAAGGGAACGAACCTAAAAGACCAGCAGGGGAAAACGAACAGAAGGGAAAGCAAATGACAA
>NW_025758190.1:0-5271 GCF_021184085.1 Oncorhynchus gorbuscha | reverse complement strand
CCCCATTCTGTTCGTTTCCCTCTGCTGGTCTTATTGGGTTCTTTCCTTTCTATCCCTCTCTCTCCCTCCCCTCTCACTCTCTCGCTCTCTCTTCTCTCTATCGTTCCGTTCCTGCTCCCAGCTGTTCCTATTCCCCTAATCATCATTTAGTCTTCCCACACCTGTTCCCGATCCTTTCCCCTGATTAGAGTCCCTATTTATTCCTTTGTGTTCCGTTCCTGTCCCGTCGGTTCCTTGTTTAGTATTCACCATGCTGTGATTGTGTTTCCTGTCCTGTCGTGTTTTTTTGCTGTCCTGTCCTGTGTGTTTTTTGCCTTCATCAGATGCTGCGTGTGAGCAGGTGTCTCTGTCTACTACGGCCTGCGCCTACCCGAAGCGACCTGCAGTCTGTGGCCGCTTCTCCAGTTATTCCCCTACAGACTAGAGGATTTCTGTTATTCCCTGTTTGGACTTAAATAAACTCTGTTTCTGTTAAGTCGCTTTGGGTCCTCTTTCACCTGCATGACAGAAGGAACCGACCAAGGAATGGACCCAGCGACTTCAGACGCCGTTACACTGCCGTCAAGATCCAAGGAGCCATGCCCCGGCAGACACGAGCAGGAATTGTCTGCTGCTCGCCATGCCGTGGAGAACCTGGCCGCTCAGGTTTCCGACCTCTCTGGACAGTTCCAGAGTCTACGCCTCGTGCCACCTGTTACTTCCTGGCCTGCCGAGCCTCCAGAACCTAGGGTTAATAACCCACCTTGCTACTCCGGGCAGCCCACTGAGTGCCGCTCCTTTCTCACGCAGTGAGATTGTGTTCTCTCTCCAACCCAACACATACTCTAGAGAGAGAGCTCGGGTTGCTTACGCCATTTCACTCCTTACTGGCCGGGCTCGAGAATGGGGCACAGCTATCTGGGAGGCAAGGGCTGATTGCTCTAACAAGTTCCAGAACTTTAAAGAGGAGATGATTCGGGTTTTTGACCGTTCAGTTTTTGGTAGGAGGCTTCTAGGGCCCTGGCTTCCTTTATGCCAAGGTGAACGGTCCATAACGGATTATTCTATTGAGTTTCGCACTCTTGCTGCCTCTAGTGAGTGGAACGAGCCGGCGCTGCTCGCCTCGTTTTCTGGAGGGACTCCACGCAGTGGTTAAGGATGAGATTCTCTCCCGGGAGGTTCCATCAGATGTGGACTCTTTGATTGCTCTCGCCATCCGCATAGAACGACGGGTAGATCTTCGTCACCGGGCTCGTGGAAGAGAGCTCGCATCAACGGTGTTTCCCTGCTCCGCATCGCAACCATCTCCCTCCTCTGGCTTTGAGACTGAGCCCATGCAGCTGGGAGGGATTCGCATCTCGACTAAGGAGAGGGAACGGAGGATCACCAACCGCCTGTGCCTCTATTGCGGAGTTGCTGGACATTTTGTTAATTCATGTCCAGTAAGAGGCCAGAGCCCATCAGTAAGCGGAGGGCTACTGGTGAGCGCTACTACTCAGGTCTCTTCATCTAGATCTTGTACTACTATGTCGGTCCATCTACGCTGGACCGGTTCAAAGCATGCAGTGCCTTGATTGACTCTGGGGCTGAGGGTTGTTTCATGGACGAAGCATGGGTTCGGAAACATAACATTCCTTTCAGACCGTTAGACAAGCCTACGCCCATGTTTGCCTTAGATGGTAGTCATCTTCCCAGTATCAAATTTGAGACACTACCTTTAACTCTCACAGTATCTGGTAACCACAGTGAGACTATTTCTTTTTGATTTTCCGTTCACCGTTTACACCTGTTGTTTTGGGTCATCCCTGGCTAGTATGTCATAATCCTTCTATTAATTGGTCTAGTAATTCTATCCTATCCTGGAACGTTTCTTGTCATGTGAAGTGTTTAATGTCTGCCATCCCTCCCGTTTCTTCTGTCCCTACTTCTCAGGAGGAACCTGGCGATTTGACAGGAGTGCCGGAGGAATATCATGATCTGCGCACGGTCTTCAGTCGGTCCCGAGCCAACTCCCTTCCTCCTCACCGGTCGTATGATTGTAGTATTGATCTCCTTCCGGGGACCACTCCTCCTCGAGGTAGACTATACTCTCTGTCGGCTCCCGAACGTAAGGCTCTCGAGGATTATTTGTCTGTGTCTCTTGACGCCGGTACCATAGTGCCTTCTTCTTCTCCGGCCGGGGCGGGGTTCTTTTGTTAAGAAGAAGGACGGTACTCTGCGCCCTGCGTGGATTATCGAGGGCTGAATGACATAACGGTTAAGAATCGTTATCCGTTCCCCTTATGTCAGCCTTCGAGATTCTGCAGGGAGCCAGGTGCTTTACTAAGTTGGACCTTCGTAACGCTTACCATCTCGTGCGCATCAGAGAGGGGGACGAGTGAAAACGGCGTTTAACACTGCGTTAGGCATTTTGAGTACCGGGTTCTGCCGTTCGGTCTCGCCAATGCGCCAGCTGTTTTTCAGGCATTAGTTAATGATGTTCTGAGAGACATGCTGAACATCTTTGTTTTTGTCTATCTTGATGTATATCCTGATTTTTTCTCCGTCACTGAGATTCATGTTCAGCACGTTCGACGTGTTCTACAGCGCCTTTTAGAGAATTGTCTCTACGTAAAGGCTGAGAAGTGCTCTTTTCATGTCTCCCTCCTTACTTTTCTCGGTTCCGTTATTTCCGCTGAAGGCATTCAGATGGATTCCGCTAAGGTCCAAGCTGTGATGATTGGCCCGTTCCAAGGTCACGTGTCGAGTTGCAGCTTTAGGTTTCGCTAATTTCTATCGGCGTTTTCATTCGTAATTTCGGGTCAAGTTGCTGCCCTCTCACAGCTCTTGCTTCTGTCAAGACGTGTTTTAAGTGGTCCGGTTCCGCCCAGGGAGCTTTTGATCTTCTTAAAGAACGTTTTACGTCCGCTCCTATCCTCGTTACTCCTGACGTCACTAGACAGATTCATTGTCGAGGTTGACGCTTCAGAAGTAGGCGTGGGAGCCATTCTATCCCAGCGCTTCCAGTCTGACGATAAGGTTCATCCTTGTGCTATTTTTCTCATCGCCTGTCGCCATCTGAGCGCAACTATGATGTGGGTAAATCGTGAACTGCTCGCCATCCGCTTAGCCCTAGGCGAATGGCGACAGTGGTTGGAGGGGCGACCGTTCCTTTGTCGTTTGGACAGACCATAAGAACCTTGAGTACATCCGTTCTGCCAAACGACTTAATGCCCGTCAAGCTCGTTGGGCGTTGTTTTTCGCTCGTTTCGAGTTTGTGATTTTTACCGTCCGGGTAGCAGGAACACCAAGCCTGATGCCTTATCCCCGTCTGTTTAGTTCTTCTGTGGCTTCTACTGATCCCGAGGGATTCTTCCTTATGGGCGTGTTGTCGGGTTAACAGTCTGGGAATTGAAAGACAGGTTAAGCAAGCACTCACGCACACTGCGTCGCCGCTCGCGTCCTAGTAACCTCCTTTTCGTTCCCTGAACTTCCCACTACGTCCTGGCTGTTCTTCAGGGCTCACTCTGCCAAGTTAGCTGGTCATCCCGGTGTTCGAGGCACTCTTGCGTCTATTCGCCAGCGCTTTTGGTGGCCGACTCAGGAGCGTGACACGCGCTCGTTTCGTGGGCTGCTTGTTCGGACGCGCAGACTAAGTCGGGTAACTCTCCTCCTGCCGGTCGTCTCCAGACCGCTCCCCATTCCTTCTGGACCATGGTCTCCACACATCGCCTTAGACTTCATTACCGGTCTGCCTTGTCTGCGGGGAAGACTGTGATTCTTACGGTTGTCGATAGGTTCTACTAAGGCGGCACATTTCATTCCCCTCGCTAAACTCCTTCCGCTAAGGAGACGGCACAAATCATTATTGAGAATGTATTCAGAATTCATGGCCTTCCGTTAGACGCCGTTTCAGACAGAGGCCCGCAATTCACGTCACAGTTTTGGAGGGAGTTCTGTCGTTTGATTGGTGCGTCCGTCAGTCTCTCTTCGGGTTTCATCCCAGTCCCTAACGGTCAAGCAGAGAGGGCCAATCAGACGATTGGTCGCATACTACGCAGCCTTTCTTTCCAGAAACCCTGCGTCTTGGGCAGAACAGCTCCCCTGGGCAGAATACGCTCACAATTCGCTTCCTTCGTCTGCTACCGGGTTATCTCCGTTCAGAGTAGTCTGGGTTGCCAGCCTCCTCTGTTTCATCCCAGCTTGCCGAGTCAGCGTTCCCTCCGCTCAAGCGTTTGTCCAACGTTGTGAGCGCACCTGGAAGGAGGGTGAGGTCTGCACTTTGCCGTTACAGGGCACAGACGGGAGAGCCGCCAATAAACACAGGATTAAGAGTCCAAGGTATTGTTGCGGCCAGAGAGTGTGGCTTTCCACTCGCAACCTTCCTCTTACGACAGCTTCTCGTAAGTTGACTCCGCGGTTCATTGGTCCGTTCCGTGTCTCCCAGGTCGCCAATCCTGTCGCTGTGCGACTGCTTCTTCCGCGACATCTTCGCCGCGTCCATCCTGTCTTCCATGTCTCCTGTGTTAAGCCCTTTCTTCGCACCCCGTTCGTCTTCCCTCCCCTCCCGTCCTTGTCGAGAGCGCACCTATTTACAAGGTACATAAGATCATGGACATGCGTTCTCGGGGACGGGGTCCCAATACTTAGTGGATTGGGAGGGTTACGGTCCTGAGGAGAGGAGTTGGGTTCCGTCTCGGGGCGTGCTGGACCGTTCACTCATCGATGATTTCCTCCGTTGCCGCCAGGATTCTCTCGAGTGCGCCAGGAGGCGCTCGGTGGTGGGGGGTACTGTCATGTTTGTCATTTATTATCATGTCTTGTCCCTGTGCTCCCCATTCTGTTCGTTTCCCTCTGCTGGTCTTATTGGGTTCTTTCCCTCTTTCTATCCCTCTCTCCCCCTCCCCTCTCACTCTCTCGCTCTCTCTTCTCTCTATCGTTCCGTTCCTGCTCCCAACTGTTCCTATTCCCCTAATCATCATTTGAGTCTTCCCACCTGTTCCCGATCCTTTCCCCTGATTAGAGTCCTATTTGTTCTTTGTGTTCCGTTCTGTCCATCGGTTCCTTGTTTGTATTCACCATGCTGTGATTGTGTTTTTCGCCCTGTCCTATCGTGTTTTTGCCTTCATCAGATGCTGGGTGTGAGCAGGTGTCTCCTCTACTACGGCTGCGCCTGCCCGAAGCAGTAAGTCTGTGGCCCTTCTCCAGTTATTCCCTCTACAGACTAGAGGATTTCTGTTATTCCCTGTTTGGACTTAAATAAACTCTGTTTCTGTTAAGTCGCTTTTGGGTCCTCTTTCACCTGCATGACAG
>NW_025758189.1:0-5271 GCF_021184085.1 Oncorhynchus gorbuscha | reverse complement strand
TAGGTTCTTTCCCCTCTTTCTATCCCTCTCTCCCCTCCCTCTTCTCACTCTCTCGCCTCTCTTCTCTCTATCGTTCCGTTCCTGCTCCCAGCTGTTCCTATTCCCCTAATCAATCATTTAGTCTTCCCACACCTGTTCCCGATCCTTTCCCCTGATTAGAGTCCCTATTTCTTCCTTTGTGTTCCGTTTCCTGTCCTGTCGGTTCCTTGTCTAGAATTCACCGTGCTGTGTTTGTGTATCGCCCTGTCGTGTCGTGTTTTCCTCAGATGCTGCGTGGTGAGCAGGTGTCTGAGTCTGTCTGGTTCTAGTGCCTTCCCGAGGCAACCTGCTGTTCACCTGCTGTTCAAGATCGAGTCTCCAGTTTGTCCTCGTCATTTCGAGGAAAGTTGTGTTTTTTGTTTGTATTTACTTTACTGGATTAAAGACTCTGTTTTCGCTAAGTCGCTTTTTGGGTCCTCTTTTCACCTGCATGACAGAAGGAACCGACTAAGGAATGGACCTGTAGCGACTTCAGACGTCACACTGCCGTCGAGATCCAAGAGCCATGCTCGGCAGACACGAGCAGGAATTGTCTGCTGCCGCCATGCCGTGGAGAACCTGGCCGCTCAGGTTTCCGATCTCTCTGGACAGTTCCAGAGTCTACGTCTCGTGCCACCTGTTACTTCCTGGCCTGCCGAGCCTCCAGAACCTAGGGTTAATAACCCACCTTGCTACCCGGGGCAGCCCCACTGAGTGCCGCTCCTTTCACGCAGTGTGAGATTGTGTTCTCTCTCCAACCCAACACATACTCTAGAGAGAGAGCTCTGGTTGCTTACGTCATTTCACTCCTACTGGCCGGGCTCGAGAATGGGGCACAGCTATCTGGGAGGCAAGGGCTGATTGCTCTAACAAGTTCCAGAACTTTAAAGAGGAGATGATTCGGGTTTTTGACCGTTCAGTTTTTGGTAGGGAGGCTTCTAGGGCCCTGGCTTCCTTATGCCAAGGTGAACGGTCCATAACGGATTATTCTATTGAGTTTCGCACTCTGCTGCCTCTAGTGAGGGAACGAGCCGGCGCTGCTCGCTCGTTTTCTGAGGGACCACGCAGTGGTTATGATGAGACTTTCCGGGAGGTTCCTTTCAGATGTGGACTCTTTGATTGCTTCGCCATCCGCATAGAACGACGGGTGATCTTTCGTCACCGGGCTCGTGGAAGAGAGCTCGCATCAACGGTGTTTCCCCTGCTCCGCATCGCAACCATCTCCTCCTCTGGCTCAGAGTCTGAGCCCATGCAGCTGGGAGGGATTCGCATCTCGACTATGAGAGGGAACGGAGGATCACCAACCGCCTGTGCCTCTATTATGGAGTTGCTGGACATTTTGTTAATTCATGTCCAGTAAAGCCAGAGCTCATCTGTAAGCGGAGGGCTACAGGTGAGCGCAACTACTCAAGTCTTCCATCTAAAATCCTGTACTACTTTGTCGGTCCATCTACGCTGACCGGTTCGGGTGCTGGGTATGTAGTGCCTTGATAGACTCTGGGGCTGAGGGTTGTTTCATGGACGAAGCATGGGTTCGGAAACAGACATTCCTTTCAGAGAGTTAGAGAAGCCTACGCCCATGTTCGCCTTAGATGGTAGTCATCTTCCCAGTATCAGATTTGAGACACTACCTTTAACCCTCACAGTATCTGGTAACCACAGTGAGACTATTTCTTTTTTTTGATTTTTCGTCACCGTTTACACCTGTTGTTTTGGGTCATCCCTGGCTAGTATGTCATAATCCTTCTATTAATTGGTCTAGTAATTCTATCCTATCCTGGAACGTTTCTTGTCATGGAAGTGTTTAATGTCTGCCATCCCTCCCGCTTCTTCTGTCCCTACTTCTTTACAGGAGGAATTGATGCATTTGACAGGAGTGCCGTGGAGGAATATCATGATCTGCGACGGGTTCAGTCATCGGTCCTGAGCCACCCCTTCCTCCTCACCGGCCGTATGATTGTATTGACTTCTTCCGGGGACTCACTTCTCCCCGAGACTATACTCTCTGTCGGGCTCCCCCGAACGTAAGGCTTCCCGAGAGAGGATTATTGTTCTGTGCTCCTTGACGCTGGTACCATAGTGCCTTCTTCCTCTCTGGCCGGGGCGGGTTTCGTTAAGAAGAAGGGACGTACTCTGCGCCTGCTGGATTATTGAGGGCTGAATGACATAACGTTAGAACTGCTATCCGCTTCCCCTTATGTCATCAGCCTTCGAGATTCTGCAGGGAGCCAGGTGCTTTACTAAGTTGACCTTCGTAACGCTTACCATCTCGTGCGCATCAGAGAGGGGGACTTGAGTGGAAAACGGCGTTAACACCCGTTAGGGCATTTTGAGTACCGGGTTCTGCCGTTTGGTCTCGCCAATGCGCCAGCTGTTTTTCAGGCATTAGTTAATGATGTTCTGAGAGACATGCTGAACATCTTTGTTTTTGTCTATCTTGACGATATCCTGATTTTTTCTCCGTCACTCGAGATTCATGTTCAGCACGTTCGACGTGTTCTACAGCGCCTTTTAGAGAATTGTCTCTACGTAAAGGCTGAGAAGTGCTCTTTTCATGTCTCCTCCGTTACTTTTCTCGGTTCCGTTATTTCCGCTGAAGGCATTCAGATGGATTCCGCTAAGGTCCAAGCTGTCAGTGATTGGGCCTGCTCCAAGGTCACGTGTCGAGTTGCAGCGCTTTTAGGTTTCGCTAATTTCTATCGGGCGTCTCATTCGTAATTTCGGTCAAGTTGCTGCCCCTCTCACAGCTCTTACTTCTGTCAAGACGTGTTTTAAGTGGTCCGGTTCCGCCTAGGGAGCTTTTGATCTTCTAAAAGAACGTTTTACGTCCGCTCCTATCCTCAGTTACTTCCTGACGTCACTAGACAATTCATTGTCGAGGTTGACGCTTCAGAGGTAGGCGTGGAGCCATTCTATCCCAGCGCTTCCAGTCTGACGATAAGGTTCATCCTTGCGCTTATTTTTCTCATCGCCTGTCGCCATCTGAGCGCAACTATGATGTGGGTAACCGTGAACTGCTCGCCATCCGCTTAGCCCTAGGCGAATGGCGACAGTGGTTGGAGGGGGCGACTGCCTTTTGTCGTTTGGACAGACCATAAGAACCTTGAGTACATCCGTTCTGCCAAACGACTTAATGCCCGTCAAGCTTCGTTGGCGTTGTTTTTCGCTCGTTTCGAGTTTGTGATTTCTTACCGTCCGGGTAGCAAGAACACCAAGCCTGATGCTCTTATCCCGTCTGTTTAGTTCTTCTGTGGCTTCTACTGATCCCGAGGGGATTCTTCCTTATGGG
This sequence comes from Oncorhynchus gorbuscha, assembly GCF_021184085.1. Classification (NCBI taxonomy): domain Eukaryota; kingdom Metazoa; phylum Chordata; class Actinopteri; order Salmoniformes; family Salmonidae; genus Oncorhynchus; species Oncorhynchus gorbuscha. Next base: position 1,964 of record NW_025758189.1, on the reverse strand, counting down.
CGTGTTGTCGGGTTAACAGTCTGGGGAATTGAAAGACAGGTTAAGCAAGCACTCACGCACACTGCGCCGCCGCGCGCTTGTCCTAGTAACCTCCTTTTCGTTCCTGTTTCCACTCGTCTGGCTGTTCTTCAGTGGGCTCACTCTGCCAAGTTAGCTGGTCATCCCGGTGTTCGAGGCACTCTTGCGTCTATTCGCCAGCGCTTTGGTGGCCGACTCAGGAGCGTGGACACGCGCCGTTTCGTGGCTGCTTGTTCGGACTGCGCGCAGACTAAGTCGGGTAACTCTCCTCCTGCCGGTCGTCTCAGACCGCTTCCCCATTCCTTCTCGACCATGGTCTCACATCGCCCTAGACTTCATTACCGGTCTGCCTTTGTCTGCGTGGGAAGACTGTGATTCTTACGGTTGTCGATAGGTTCTCTAAGGCGGCACATTTCATTCCCCTCGCTAAACTTCCTTCCGCTAAGGAGACGGCACAAATCATTATCGAGAATGTATTCAGAATTCATGGCCTCCCGCTAGACGCCGTTTCAGACAGAGGCCCGCAATTCACGTCACAGTTTTGGAGGGAGTTCTGTCGTTTGATTGGTGCGTCCGTCAGTCTCTCTTCCGGGTTTCATCCCCAGTCTAACGGTCAAGCAGAGAGGGCCAATCAGACGATTGGTCGCATACTACGCAGCCTTTCTTTCAGAAACCCTGCGTCTTGGGCAGAACAGCTCCCCTGGGCAGAATACGCTCACAATTCGCTTCCTTCGTCTGCTACCGGGTTATCTCCGCTTTCAGAGTAGTCTGGGTTACCAGCCTCCTCTGTTCTCATCCCAGCTTGCCGAGTCCAGCGCTCCCTCCGCTCAAGCGTTTGTCCAACGTTGTGAGCGCACCTGGAGGAGGGTGAGGTCTGCACTTTGCCGTTACAGGGCACAGACTGTGAGAGCCGCCAATAAACGCAGGATTAAGAGTCCAAGGTATTGTTGCGGCCAGAGAGTGTGGCTTTCCACTCGCAACCTTCCTCTTACGACAGCTTCTCGTAAGTTGACTCCGCGGTTCATTGGTCCGCTCCGTGTCTCCCAGGTCGTCAATCCCATCGCTGTGCGACTGCTTCTTCCGCGACATCTTCGTCGCGTCCATCCTGTCTTCCATGTCTCCTGTGTCAAGCCCTTTCTTCGCACTCCCGTTCGTCTTCCTCCCCCTCCCGTCCTTGTCGAGAGCGCACCTATTTACAAGGTACATAAGATCATGGACATGCGTTCGGGGACGGGGTCACCAATACTTAGTGGATTGGGAGGGTTACGGTCCTGAGGAGAGGAGTTGGGTTCCGTCTCGGGACGTGCTGGACCGTTCACTCATTGATGATTTCCTCCGTTGCCGCCAGGATTCCTCCTCGAGTGCGCCAGGAGGCGCTCGGTGAGTGGGGGGGTACTGTCATGTTTTGTCATTTATTATCTTGTCTTGTCCCTGTGCTTCCCATTCTATTCGTTTCCCTCTGCTGGTCTTATTAGGTTCTTTCCCTCTTTCTATCCCTCTCTCTCCCCTCCCTCTCTCACTCTCTCGCCTCTCTTCTCTCTATCGTTCTGCTCCTGCTCCCAGCTGTTCCTATTCCCCTAATCAATCATTTAGTCTTCCCACACCTGTTCCCGATCCTTTCCCCTGATTAGAGTCCCTATTTCTTCCTTTGTGTTCCGTTCCTGTCCTGTCGGTTCCTTGTCTAGAATTCACCGTGCTGTGTTTGTGTATCGCCCTGTCGTGTCGTGTTTTCCCCAGATGCTGCGTGGTGAGCAGGTGTCTGAGTCTGTCTGGTTCAAGTGCCTTCCCGAGGCAACCTGCTGTTCACCTGCTGTTCAAGATCGAGTCTCCAGTTTGTCCTCGTCATTTCGAGTGAAAGTTGTGTTTTTTGTTTGTATTTACTTTACTGGATTAAAGACTCTGTTTTCGCCAAGTCGCTTTTGGGTCCTCTTTCACCTGCATGACAA
>NW_025758188.1:0-5271 GCF_021184085.1 Oncorhynchus gorbuscha | reverse complement strand
TGTCATGCAGGTGAATGAGGACCCAAAAGCGACTTGGCGAAAACAGAGTCTTTAATCCAGTAAAGTAAATCTACAATCATAAGACATAATTCCACTCGTAATGACGAGAACAGACTGGAGACTCGATCAAGAACTGCAGGTTGCCTCGGGAAGGCACTTGAACGTAGCAGACTCAGACACCTGCTCACCACGCAGCATCTGAGGGAAACACGACACGACAGGGCGATACACAGACACAGCACGGTGAACAATAGACAAGGATCCGACAGGGCAGAAACGGAAAACAAGGGGAGAAATAGGGACTCTAATCAGGGGGAAAGATAGGGAACAGGTGTGGGAAGACTAAATGATTGATTAGGGAAATAGGAACGGCTAGGAGCAGAACGGAGCGATAGAGAGAAGAGAGAGAGGGAGAGGAAGAGAGAGAAGAGAGAAAGAGCGAACCTAAAAAAGACCAGCAGGGGAAAACGAACAGAGGAAAAGCAAAATGACAAGACAATATAAGACAAAACATGACAGTACCCCCACTCACGAGCGCCTCCTGGCGCACTCGAGGAAGGAATCCTGGCGGCAACGGAGGAAATCATCAATAAGTGAACGGTCCAGCACGTCCGAAGCGGAACCCAACTCCTCTCCTCAGGACCGTAACCCTCCCAATCCACTAAGTATTGGTGACCCCGTCCCCCGAACGCATGTCCATGATCCCTCGTACCTTGTAAATAGGTGCGCTCGACAAGGACGGGAGGGGAGGGGAAGACGAACGGGGGTGCGAAGAGGGCTTGACACAGGAGACATGGAAGACAGGATGGACGCGACGAATGTCGCGGAAGAAGCAATCGCACAGCGACACTGGGATTGGCGACCTGGGAGACACGGAACGGACCAATGAACCGCGGAGTCAACTTACGAGAAGCTGTGTCGTAAGAGGAAGGTTGCGTGGAAAGCCACACTCTCTGGCCGCAGCAATACCTTGGACTCTTAATCCTACGTTTATTGGCGGCTTCTACAGTCCTGTGCCCTGTAACGGCAAAGTGCAGGCCTCACCCTCCTCCAGGTGCGCTCACAACGTTGGACAAACGCTTGAGCGGAGGAGCTTGGACTCGGCAAGCTGGGATGAGAACAGAGGAAGCTGGTAGCAGACTACTCTGAAACGAATAACCGGTAGCAGACGACGAGAGTTGTGGCGTATTACCAGGGAGCTGTTCTGCCCAAGACGCAGGGTTTCTGAAAGAAGGCTCGTAGTATGCGACCAATCGTCTGATTGTCCCATCTGCTTGACCGTTAGACTGGGGATGAAACCCGGAAGAGAGACTGACGGACGCACCAATCAAACGACAGAACTCCCTCCAAAACTGTGACGTGAATTGCGGGCCTCTGTCTGAAACGGGCGTCTAACGGGAGGCCATGAATTCTGAACACATTCTCGATGATGATTTGTGCCGTCTCCTTAGCGGAAGGAAGTTTAGCGAGGGAATGAAATGTGCCGCCTTAGAGAACCTATCGACAACCGTAAGAATCACAGTCTTCCCCGCAGACAAAGGCAGACCGGTAATGAAGTCTAGGGCGATGTGAGACCATGGTCGAGAAGGAATGGGGAGCGGTCTGGGAACGACCGGCAGGAGGAGAGTTACCCGACTTAGTCTGCGCGCAGTCCGAACAAGCAGCCACGAAAGCGGCGCGTGTCACGCTCCTGAGTCGGCCACCAAAAGCGCTGGCGAATAGACGCAAGAGTGCCTCGAACACCGGGATGACCAGCTAACTTGGCAGAGTGAGCCCACTGAAGAACAGCCAGACGAGTGGAAACAGGAACGAAAAGGAGGTTACTAGGACAAGCGCGCGGCGGCGCAGTGTGCGTGAGTGCTTGCTTAACCTGTCTTTCAATTCCCCAGACTGTCAACCCGACAACACGCCCATAAGGAAGAATCCCCTCGGGATCAGTAGAAGCCACAGAAGAACTAAACAGACGGGATAAGGCATCAGGCTTGGTGTTTTTGCTACCCGGACGGTAAGAAATCACAAACTCGAAACGAGCGAAAAACAACGCCCAACGAAGCTTGACGGGCATTAAGTCGTTTGGCAGAACGGATGTACTCAAGGTTCTTATGGTCTGTCCAAACGACAAAAGGCAGTCGCCCCCTCCAACCACTGTCGCCATTCGCCTAGGGCTAAGCGGATGGCGAGCAGTTCGTGATTACCCACATCATAGTTGCGTTCAGATGGCGACAGGCGATGAGAAAAATAAGCGCAAGGATGAACCTTATCGTCAGACTGGAAGCGCTGGGATAGAATGGCTCCCACGCCTACCTCTGAAGCGTCAACCTCGACAATGAATTGTCTAGTGACGTCAGGAGTAACGAGGATAGGAGCGGACGTAAAACGTTCTTTTAGAAGATCAAAAGCTCCTGGGCGGAACCGGACCACTTAAAACACGTCTTGACAGAAGTAAGAGCTGTGAGAGGGGCAGCAACTTGACCGAGATTACGAATGAAACGCCGATAGAAATTAGCGAAACCTAGAAAGCGCTGCAACTCGACACGTGACCTTGGAACGGGCCAATCACTGACAGCTTGGACCTTAGCGGAATCCATCTGAATGCCTTCAGCGGAAATAACGGAACCGAGAAAAGTAACGGAGGAGACATGAAAAGAGCACTTCTCAGCCTTCACGTAGAGACAATTCTCTAAAAGGCGCTGTAGAACACGTCGAACGTGCTGAACATGAATCTCGAGTGACGGTGAAAAAATCAGGATATCGTCAAGATAGACAAAAACAAAGATGTTCAGCATGTCTCTCAGAACATCATTAACTAATGCCTGAAAAACAGCTGGCGCATTGGCGAGACCAAACGGCAGAACCCGGTACTCAAAATGCCCTAACGGAGTGTTAACGCCGTTTTCACTCGTCCCCCTCTCTGATGCGCACGAGATGGTAAGCGTTACGAAGGTCCAACTTAGTAAAGCACCTGGCTCCCTGCAGAATCTCGAAGGCTGATGACATAAGGGAAGCGGATAACGATTCTTAACCGTTATGTCATTCAGCCCTCGATAATCCACGCAGGGGCGCAGAGTACCGTCCTTTTTCTTAACAAAAAGAACCCCGCCCCGGCCGGAGAGGAAGAAGGCACTATGGTACCGGCGTCAAGAGACACAGATAAATAATCCTCGAGAGCCTTACGTTCGGGAGCCGACAGAGAGTATAGTCTACCCCGAGGAGGAGTGGTCCCCGGAAGGAGATCAATACTACAATCATACGACCGGTGAGGAGGAAGGGAGTTGGCTCGGGACCGACTGAAGACCGTGCGCAGATCATGATATTCCTCCGGCACTCCTGTCAAATCGCCAGGTTCCTCCTGAGAAGTGGGGACAGAAGAAATGGGAGGGATGGCAGACATTAAACACTTCACATGACAAGAAACGTTCCAGGATAGGATAGAATTACTAGACCAATTAATAGAAGGATTATGACATACTAGCCAGGGATGACCCAAAACAACAGGTGTAAAAGGTGAACGAAAAATCAAAAAAGAAATAGTCTCACTGTGGTTACCAGATACTGTGAGAGTTAAAGGTAGTGTCTCAAATCTGATACTGGGAAGATGACTACCATCTAAGGCAAACATGGGCGTAGGCTTGTCTAACTGTCTGAAAGGAATGTCATGTTTCCGAGCCCATGCTTCGTCCATGAAACAACCCTCAGCCCCAGAGTCAATCAAGGCACTGCATGTAGCACCCGAACCGGTCCAGCGTAGATGGACCGACATAGTAGTACAGGATCTAGATGAAGAGACCTGAGTAGTAGCGCTCACCAGTAGCCCTCCGCTTACTGATGAGCTCTGGCCTTTTACTGGACATGAATTGACAAAATGTCCATCAAATCCGCAATAGAGGCACAGGCGGTTGGTGATCCTCCGTTCCCTCTCCTTAGTCGAGATGCGAATACCTCCCAGCTGCATGGGCTCAGTCTCTGAGCCAGAGGAGGAGATGGTTGCGATGCGGAGCAGGGAAACACCGTTGACGCGAGCTCTCTTCCACGAGCTTGGTGACGAAGATCTACCCGTCGTTCTATGCGGATGGCGAGAGCAATCAAAGAGTCCACACTGGAAGGAACCTCCCGAGAGAGAATCTCATCTTTGACCACTGCGTGGAGTCCCTCCAGAAAACGAGCGAGCAGCGCCGGCTCGTTCCAGTCACTAGAGGCAGCAAGAGTGCGAAACTCTATAGAGTAATCCGTTATGGATCGATCACCTTGGCATAGGGAAGCCCAGGGCCCTAGAAGCCTCCCTACCAAAAACTGAACGGTCAAAAACCCGAATCATCTCCTCTTTAAAGTTCTGGTAATTGTTTGAACAATCAGCCCTTGCCTCCCAGATAGCTGTGCCCCACTCTCGAGCCCGGCCAGTAAGGAGTGAAATGACGTAAGCAACCCGAGCTCTCTCTCTAGAGTATGTGTTGGGTTGGAGAGAGAACACAATATCACACTGGGTGAGAAAGGAGCGGCACTCCGTGGGCTGCCCGGAGTAGCAAGGTGGGTTATTAACCCTAGGTTCCGGAGGCTCGGCAGGCCAGGAAGTAACAGGTGGCACGAGGCGAAGACTCTGGAACTGTCCAGAGAGGTCGGAAACCTGAGCGGCCAGGTTCTCCACGGCATGGCGAGCAGCAGACAATTCCTGCTCGTGTCTGCCGAGCATGGCTCCTTGGATCTCGACGGCAGTGTTACGAGCGTCTGTAGTCGCTGGGTCCATTCTTTGGTCGGATCCTTCTGTCATGCAGGTGAATGAGGACCCAAAAGCGACTTGGCGAAAACAGAGTCTTTAATCCAGTAAAGTAAATCTACAATCATAAGACATAATTCCACTCGTAATGGCGAGAACAGACTGGAGACTCGATCAAGAACTGCAGGTTGCCTCGGGAAGGCACTTGAACGTAGCAGACTCAGACACCTGCTCACCACGCAGCATCTGAGGGAAACACGACACGACAGGGCGATACACAGACACAGCACGGTGAACAATAGACAAGGATCCGACAGGGCAGAAACGGAAAACAAGGGGAGAAATAGGGACTCTAATCAGGGGAAAGATAGGGAACAGGTGTGGGAAGACTAAATGATTGATTAGGGGAATAGGAACAGCTGGGAGCAGGAACGGAGCGATAGAGAGAAGAGAGAGAGGGAGGAAGAGAGAAAGAGGGAACGAACCTAAAAAGACCAGCAGGGGAAAACGAACAGAGGGAAAAGCAAAATGACAAGACAATCTAAGACAAAACATGACAG
>NW_025758187.1:0-5272 GCF_021184085.1 Oncorhynchus gorbuscha | reverse complement strand
TGTTATGCAGGTGAATGAGGACCCAAAAGCGACTTGGCGAAAACAGAGTTTTTAATCCAGTAAGATACTTAACAAAACAAAAGGCATAATACTACTCGTAAAGACGAGAACAGACTGGAGACTTGATCAAGAACTGCAGGTTGCCTCGGGAAGGCACTTGAACCTAGCAGACTCAGACACCTGCTCACCACGCAGCATCTGAGGGAAACACGACACGACAGGGCAAAACATAGACACAGCACGGTGAATATAGACAAGGATCCGACAGGGCAGGTACGGAAAACAAGGAGAGAAATAGGGACTCTAATCAGGGAAAAGGATCGGGAACAGGTGTGGGAAGACTAAATGATTGATTAGGGGAATAGGAACAGCTGGGAGCAGGAACGGAACGATAGAGAGAAGAGAGAGCGAGAGAGTGAGAGAGGGAGGGGGAGAGAGAGGGATAGAAAGAGGGAAAGAACCTAATAAGACCAGCAGAGGGAAACGAATAGAAGGGGAAGCACAGGGACAAGACATGATAATTAATGACAAAACATGACAGTACCCCCCACTCACCGAGCGCCTCCTGGCGCACTCGAGGAGGAACCCTGGCGGCAACGGAGGAAATCATCAATAAGCTGAACGGTCCAGCACGTCCCGAGACGGAACCCAACTCCTCTCCTCAGGACCGTAACCCTCCCAATCCACTAAGTATTGGTGACCCCGTCCCCGAGAACGCATGTCCATGATCTTACGTACCTTGTAAATAGGTGCGCTCTCGACAAGGACGGGAGGGGGGAGGGAAGACGAACGGGGGTGCGAAGAAAGGGCTTGACACAGGAGACATGGAAGACAGGATGGACGCGACGAAGATGTCGCGGAAGAAGCAGTCGCACAGCGACAGGATTGACGACCTGGGAGACACGGAACGGACCAATGAACCGCGGAGTCAACTTACGAGAAGCTGTCGTAAGAGGAAGGTTGCGAGTGGAAAGCCACACTCTCTGGCCGCAACAATACCTTGGACTCTTAATCCTGCGTTTATTGGCGGCTCTAACAGTCTGTGCCCTGTAACGGCAAAGTGCAGACCTCACCCTCCTCCAGGTGCGCTCACAACGTTGGACAAACGCTTGAGCGGAGGGAACGCTGGACTCGGCAAGCTGGGATGAGAACAGAGGAGGCTGGTAACCCAGACTACTCTGAAACGGAGATAACCCGGTAGCAGACGAAGGAAGCGAGTTGTGAGCGTATTCTGCCCAGGGGAGCTGTTCTGCCCAAGACGCAGGGTTTCTGAAAGAAAGGCTGCGTAGTATGCGACCAATCGTCTGATTGGCCCTCTCTGCTTGACCGTTAGACTGGGGATGAAACCCGGAAGAGAGACTGACGGACGCACCAATCAAACGACAGAACTCCCTCCAAAACTGTGACGTGAATTGCGGACCTCTGTCTGAAACGGCGTCTAACGGGAGGCCATGAATTCTGAACACATTCTCGATGATGATTTGTGCCGTCTCCTTAGCGGAAGGAAGTTTAGCGAGGGGAATGAAATGTGCCGCCTTAGAGAACCTATCGACAACCGTAAGAATCACAGTCTTCCCCGCAGACAAAGGCAGACCGGTAATGAAGTCTAGGGCGATGTGAGACCATGGTCGAGAAGGAATGGGGAGCGGTCTGAGACGACCGGCAGGAGGAGAGTTACCCGACTTAGTCTGCGCGCAGTCCGAACAAGCAGCCACGAAACGGCGCGTGTCACGCTCCTGAGTCGGCCACCAAAAGCGCTGGCGAATAGACGCAAGAGTGCCTCGAACACCGGGATGACCAGCTAACTTGGCAGAGTGAGCCCACTGAAGAACAGCCAGACGAGTGGAAACAGGAACGAAAAGGAGGTTACTAGGACAAGCGCGCGGCGACGCAGTGTGCGTGAGTGCTTGCTTAACCTGTCTTTCAATTCCCCAGACTGTTAACCCGACAACACGCCCATAAGGAAGAATCCCCTCGGGATCAGTAGAAGCCACAGAAGAACTAAACAGACGGGATAAGGCATCAGGCTTGGTGTTTTTGCTACCCGGACGGTAAGAAATCACAAACTCGAAACGAGCAAAAACAACGCCCAACGAGCTTGACGGGCATTAAGTCGTTTGGCAGAACGGATGTACTCAAGGTTCTTATGGTCTGTCCAAACGACAAAAGGAACGGTCGCCCCTCCAACCACTGTCGCCATTCGCCTAGGGCTAAGCGGATGGCGAGCAGTTCACGGTTACCCACATCATAGTTGCGCTCAGATGGCGACAGGCGATGAGAAAAATAAGCGCAAGGATGAACCTTATCGTCAGACTGGAAGCGCTGGGAAAGAATGGCTCCCACGCCTACCTCTGAAGCGTCAACCTCGGCAATGAATTGTCCTAGTGACGTCAGGAAGTACGAGATAGAGCGGACGTAAACGTTCTTTTAGAAGATCAAAGCTCCCTAGGCGGAACCGGACCACTTGCTCGTCTGACAAGTAGAGCTGTGTGAGAGGGCAGCAACTTGACAAAGTAAAGATAGACGCCGATAGAAAGTAAAACCTAAAAAGCGCTGCAGCTTCGACACGTGACGGCGAGCAGGCCAATCACTGACAACCCGGACCTTGCGAAATCCATCTGAATACTTCAGCGGAAATAGCGGAGCAGAAAGAGGCGCGGAGGAGACATGAAAGAGAGCACTTCTCAGACTTTCGTAAAGACATTAAAGAGCGCTGTAGAACCGTCGGAACGTGCTGAACCTCGAATCTCGAAGTACGGTGAAAAATCAGGATATCGCCTCAAGATAGACAAAAACAAAGATGTTCAGCATGTCTCTCAGAACATCATTAACTAATGCCTGAAAAACAGCTGGCGACATGCTAGACCAAACGCAGAACCCGGTACTCAAAAATGCCTAACGGAGTGCACGCCGTTTCCACTCGTCCCCTCTGATGCGCATCGAGATGGTAAGCGTTACGAAGGTCCAACTTAAAAGCACCTGGCTCCTGAAATCTCAAGGCTGATGACATAAGGGAAGCGGATAACGATTCTTGCTGTTGCGTCATTCAGCTTCGATAATCCACGCAGGCGCAGAGCACCACATGCTTCAACAAAAGAACCTTCGCCCCCGGCCGGAGAGGAAGAAAACACTATGGTACCGGCGTCAAGAGACACAGATAAATAATCCTCGAGAGCCTTACGTTCGGGAGCCGACAGAGAGTATAGTCTACTCCGAGGAGGAGTGGTCCCCGGAAGGAGATCAATACTACAATCATACGACCGGTGAGGAGGAAAGGAGTTGGCTCGGGACCGACTGGAAGACCGTGCGCAGATCATGATATTCCTCCGGCACTCCTGTCAAATCGCCAGGTTCCTCCTGAGAAGTGGGGACAGAAGAAATGGGAGGGATGGCAGACATTAAGCACTTCACATGACAAGATACGTTCCAGGATAGGATAGAATTACAAGACCAATTAATAGAAGGATTATGACATACTAGCCAGGGATGACCCAAAACAACAGGTGTAAAAGGTGAACGAAAATCAAAAAGAAATAGTCTCACTGTGGTTACCAGATACTGGCAGGAGAGTTAAAGGTAGTGTCTCAAATCTGATACTGGGAAGATGACTACCATCTAAGGCAAACATGGGCGTGAGGCTTGTCTAACTGTCTGAAAGGAATGTTATGTTTCCCGAACCCATGCTTCGTCCATGAAACAACCCTCAGCCCCAGAGTCAATCAAGGCACTGCATGTAGCACCCGAACCGGTCCAGCGTAGATGGACCTTGGGGTAGTAGTACAGGATCTAGATGAAGAGACCTGACGAGTAGTAGCGCCACCAGTAGCCCTCCGTTACTGATGAGCTCTGGCCTTTACTGGACATGAATTGACAAAATGTCCATCAAATCCGCACAGAGGCACAGGCGGTTATGATCCTCCGTTCCCTCTCCTTGGCTCGAGATGCGAATACCTCCAGCTGCATGGGCTCAGTCCTGAGCCAGAGCAGGGAGATGGTTGCGATCGAGCAGGGAAACACCGTTGACGCGAGCTCTTCTTCCACGAGCTTGGTGACCGAAGATCTACCCGTCGTTCTGTGATGGCGAGAGCAATCAAAGTCACACTGGAAGGAACCTCCGAGAGATCTCATCTTTGACCACTGTGAGTCCTCCAGAAAACGAGCGAGCAGCAGCGCCCGGCTCGTTCCAGTCACTAGAGGCAACAAGAGTCGAAACTCCATAGAGTAATCCGGCTATGGATCGATCACCTTGGCATAGGGAAGCCAGGGCCTGGAAGCCTCCCCCCAAAAACTGAACGGCCGTGAAAACCCGTAATCATTCCTCTTTAAAGTTCTGGTACTGTTAGAACAATCAGCCCCTTTCTCCCAGATAGCTGTGCCCCACTCTCGGCCCGGCCAGTAAGGAGTGAAATGACGTAAACTCCCGAGCTCTCTCGCTAGAGTATGTGTTAGGTTGGAGAGAGAACACAATATCACACTGGGTGAAGAGCGGCCTCCGTGGGCTGCCCGGAGTAGCAAGGTGGGTTATTAACCCTAGGTTCCGGGCTCGGCAGGCCAGGAGTACAGGTGGCACGAGATCAAGACTCTGGAACTGTCCAGAGAGGTCGGAAACCTGAGCTGGGTTCTCCACGGCATGGCGAGAGCAACTGACAATTCCTGCTCGTGTCTCCGAGCATGGCTCCTTGGATCTTGACGGCAGTGTTACGAGCCTCTGTAGTCGCTGGGTCCATTTTGGTCGGATCCTTCTGTTATGCAGGTGAATGAGGACCCAAAAGCGACTTGGCGAAAACAGAGTTTTTAATCCAGTAAGATACTAACAAAACAAAAGGCATAATACTACCGCCAGAAGACGAGAACGAGACTTGATCAAGAACTGCAGGCGCTGCCTCGGGAAGGCACTTGAACCATAGCAGAATGACACCTGCTCACCACGCAGCATCTGAGGGAAACACGGTCACTGCATACAGGCAAAACATGACACAGCACGGTGAATATAGACACGGCGATCCACAGGGCAGGTACGGAAAACAAGGAGAGAAATAGGGACTCTAATCAGGGAAAAGGATCGGGAACAGGTGTGGGAAGACTAAATGATTGATTAGGGGAATAGGAACAGCTGGGAGCAGGAACGGAACGATAGAGAGAAGAGAGAGCGAGAGAGTGAGAGAGGGAGGGGGAGAGAGAGGGATAGAAAGAGGGAAAGAACCTAATAAGACCAGCAGAGGGAAACGAATAGAAGGGGAAGCACAGGGACAAGACATGATAATTAATGACA
>NW_025758186.1:0-5272 GCF_021184085.1 Oncorhynchus gorbuscha | reverse complement strand
TCTCTGGCATGTCTCTTAGTTCTCTCTCTCTCTCTCTCTCTCTCTCTCTCTCTCTGTCTCTCTCTGTCATGTCTCTTAGTTCTCTCTCTCTCTCTCTCTCTCTCTCTCTGTCTCTCTCTGTCATGTCTCTTAGTTCTCTCTCTCTCTCTCTCTCTCTCTCTCTCTGTCTCTCTCTGTCATGTCTCTTAGTTCTATCTCTCTCTTTCTGTGTCATGTCTCTTAGTTCTCTCTCTCTCTCTACCACCACCAACATCACAAAACTGATATCACTACCATCACCATTACTACTACCACCACCACCATCCCTAAACTGTTATCACTACCATCATCATTACTACCACAACCACCACCATCATTAAACTGCTATCACTACCATCACCATTACTACTACCACTACCATCACTGAACTGCTATCACTACCATCACCATTCATACTACCACCACCAGCACTGAAATGCTATCACTAACATCATCATCACTACTACCACTACCATCACTGAACTGCTATCACTACGATCACCATTACTACCACCACCACCATCACTAAACTGCTATCACTACCATCATCATTACTACTACCACAACCATCACTAAACTGCTATCACTACCATCATCATTACTACCACCACCGCCATCACTAAACTGCTATCACCACCATCATCACTAGTACTACCACTACCATCACTAAACTGCTATCACTACTATCATCATTACTACTACTACCACCACCATCACTGAACTGCTATCACTACCATCACCATTACTACTGCCATCACCACCATCACAAAACTGATATTACTACCATCACCATTACTACTACCACCACTACCATCACTAAACTGCTATCACTACCATCACCATTACTACACACTAACATCACTAAACTGCTATCACCACCATCATCATTACTACCACTACCACTACCATCACTGAACTGCTATCACTACCATCATCATTACTACCACCACCACCATCACTAAACTGTTATCACTACCATCATCATTACAACCACCACTATCACTGAACTGCTATCACTACCATCACCATTACTTCTACCACCACCATCACTAAACTGTTATCACTACCACCATCATCATTACTACTACCACTACCATCACTAAACTGCTATCACTACCATCATCATTACTACTTCAACCACCACCATCACTAAACTGCTATCACTACCATCATCGTTACTACTGCCACCACCATCACAAAATTGCTATCACTACCATCACCATTACTACTACCATCACCACCATCACTAAACTGTTATCACTACCATCACCATTACTTCTACCACCACCATCACTAAACTGTTATCACTACCACCATCATCATTACTACTACCACTACCATCACTAAACTGCTATCACTACCATCATCATTACTACTTCAACCACCACCATCACTAAACTGCTATCACTACCATCATCGTTACTACTGCCACCACCATCACAAAATTGCTATCACTACCATCAACATTACTACTACCACTCACCACCATCACAAAAGCCGATATTACTACCATCACCATTACTACTACCACCACTACCATCACTGAACTGCTATCACTACCATCATCATTACTACTACCACCACCATCACTAAACTGCTATCACCACCATCATCATTATTACTACTACCACTACCATCACTAAACTGCTATCACTACTATCATCATTACTACTACTACCACCACCATCACTAAACTGTTATCACCACCATCATCATTACTATAATAATAATAATAATAATATATGCCATTTAGCAGACGCTTTTATCCAAAGCGACTTACAGTCATGTGTGCATACATTCTACGTATGGGTGGTCCCGGGGATCGAACCCACTACTACTACTACCACTACCATCACTAAACTGCTATCACTACCATCACCATTACTACTACCACCACTACCATCACTAAACTGCTATCACTACCATCACCATTACTACCACCACCACTACCATCACTGAACTGCTATCACTATCATCATCATTACTACCACCACCACCATCACTAAACTGTTATCACTACCATCATCATTACAACCACCACTATCACTGAACTGCTATCACTACCATCACCATTACAACTACCCCCACCACCTTCCCTAAACTGTTATCACTACCATCATCATTACTACTACCACTACCATCACTAAACTGATATCACTACCATCATCATTAATACTTCAACCACCACATTCACTAAACTGCTATCACTACCATCATCGTTACTACTGCCACAACCGTCACAAAATTACTATCATTACCATCACCATTACTACCACTACCATCACAGAACTGCTATCACTACCATCACCATTACTACTACCACCACCACCATCACAAAGCCGATATTACTACCATCACCATTACTACTACCACCACTACCATCACTAAACTGCTATCACTACCATCACCATTACTACCACTACCACTACCATCACTGAACTGCTATCACTACCATCATCATTACTACCACCACCACTATCACTAAACTGCTATCACTACCATCACCATTACTACTACTAACACCACCATCACTGAACTGCTATCACTACCATCACCATTACTACTACCACCACCACCATCACTAAATTGTTATCACTACCATCATCATTACTACTACCACCACTACCATCACTAAACTGCTATCACTACCATCACCATTACTACTACCACCACCATCACAAAACTGTTATCACTACCATCATCATTACCACTACCACCACCACCACCATCACTAAACTGCTATCACTACCATCATCGTTACTACTGCCACCATCATCACAAAATTGCTATCACTACCATCACCATTACTACTTCCACAACCACCATCACTAAACTGTTATCACTACCATCACCATTACTACCACTACCACTAGCATCACTGAACTGCTATCACTACCATCACCATTACTACTACCACCACCACCATCACAAAACTGATATTACTACCATCACCATTACTACTACCACCACTACCATCACTGAACTGCTATCACTACCATCATCATTACTACCACCACCACCATCACTAAACTGCTATCACCACCATCATCATTACTACTACTACCACTACCATCACTAAACTGCTATCACTACTATCATCATTACTACTACTACCACCACCATCACTGAACTGCTATCACTACCATCACCATTACTACTACCACCACCACCATCACTAATCTGTTATCACTACCATCATCATTACTACTACCACCACTACCATCACTAAACTGCTATCACTACCATCACCATTACTACCACTACCACTACCATCACTGAACTGCTATCACCACCATCATCATTACTACTACTACCACTTCCATCACTAAACTGCAATCACTACTATCATCATTACAACCACAACCACCACCATCACAGAACTACTATCACTACCAGCACCATTACTACTACCACCACCACCATTACAAAACTGATATTACTACCATCACCATTACTACTTCCACAACCACCATCACTAAACTGTTATCACTACCATCACCATTACTACCACTACCACTAGCATCACTGAACTGCTATCACTACCTTCACCATTACTACTACCACCACCACTATCACAAAACTGATATTACTACCATCACCATTACTACTACCACCACTACCATCACTGAACTGCTATCACTACCATCATCATTACTACCACCACCACCATCACTAAACTGCTATCACCACCATCATCATTACTACTACTACCACTACCATCACTAAACTGCTATCACTACCATCATCATTACTACCACCACCACCATCACTAAACTGTTATCACTACCATCATCATTACAACCACCACTATCACTGAACTGCTATCACTACCATCACCATTACAACTACCACCACCACCATCCCTAAACTGTTATCACTACCATCATCATTACTACTACCACTACCATCACTAAACTGCTATCACTACCATCATCATTACTACTTCAACCACCACATTCACTAAACTGCTATCACTACCATCATCGTTACTACTGCCACCACCATCACAAAATTGCTATCACTACCATCACCATTACTACCACTACCATCACAAAACTGCTATCACTACCATCACCATTACTACTACCACCACCACCATTACAAAACTGATATTACTACCATCACCATTACTACTACCACCACTACCATCACTAAACTGCTATCACTACCATCACCATTACTACCACTACCACTACCATCACTGAACTGCTATCACTACCATCATCATTACTACCACCACCACCATCACTAAACTGCTATCACCACCATCATCATTACTAATACTACCACTACCATCACTAAACTGCTGTCACTACTATCATCATTACTACTACTACCACCACCATCACTGAACTGCTATCACTACCATCATCATTACTACTACCACCACCATCACTAAACTGCTATCACTACCATCATCATTACTACTACCACCACCATCACTAAACTGCTATCACCACCATCATCATTACTACTACTACCACTACCATCACTAAACTGCTATCACTACCATCATCATTACTACTGCCACCACCAGCACAAAATTGCTATCACTACCATCACCATTACTACTACCATCACCACCATCACTGAACTGCTATCACTACCATCATCATTACTACCACCACCACCATCACTAAACTGTTATCACTACCATCATCATTACAACCACCACTATCACTGAACTGATATCACTACCATCATCATTACTACTACCACCACCACCATTACAAAACTGATATTACTACCATCACCATTACTACTACCACCACTACCATCACTAAACTGCTATCACTACCATCACCATTACTACCACTACCATCACTGAACTGCTATCACTACCATCATCATTACTACCACCACCACCATCACTAAACTGCTATCACCACCATCATCATTACTAATACTACCACTACCATCTCTAAACTGCTATCACTACTATAATCATTACTACTACCACCACCACCATCACTAAACTATTATCACTACCATCATCATTACTAGTACCACCACTAACATCACTAAACTGCTATCACTACCATCACCATTACTACCACAACCACCACCATCACTAAACTGCTATCACTACCATCACCATTACTACCACTACCATCACTGAACTGCTATCACTACCATCATCATTACTAATACTACCACTACCATCTCTAAACTGCTATCACTACTATAATCATTACTACTACCACCACCACCATCACTAAACTGCTATCACCACCATCATCATTACTAATACTAC
>NW_025758185.1:0-5273 GCF_021184085.1 Oncorhynchus gorbuscha | reverse complement strand
TGTCATGTTTTGTCATTGATTATCATGTCTTGTCCCTGTGCTTCCCCTTCTATTCGTTTCCCTCTGCTGGTCTTATTAGGTTCTTTCCCTCTTTCTATCCCTCTCTCTTCCCCTCCCTCTCTCTCACTCTCGCTCTCTCTTCTCTCTATACGTTCCGTTCCTGCTCCCAGCTGTTCCTATTCCCCTAATCAATCATTTAGTCTTCCCACACTGTTCCCGATCCTTTTCCCTGATTAAAGTCTATTTCTCTCCTTGTTTTCCGTTCCTGCCCTATTCGGATCCTTGTCTATATTCACCGTGCTGTGTCTATGTATTGCCCTGTCGTGTCGTGTTTCCCACTCAGATGCTGCATGGTGAGCAGGTGTCTGAGTCTGCTAGGTTCAAGTGCCTTCCCGAGGCAACCTGCAGTTCTTGATCAAGTCTCCAGTCTGTTCTCGTCTTTCGAGCTAGTATTATGCCTTTTGTTTTGTTAAGTATCTTACTGGATTAAAAACTCTGTTTCGCAAGTCGCTTTGGTCCTCATTCACCTGCATAACAGAAGGATCCGACCAAGGAATGGACCCAGCGACTACAGAGGCTCGTAACACTGCCGTCAAGATCCAAGGAGCCATGCTCGGCAGACACGAGCAGGAATTGTCTGCTGCTCGCCATGCCGTGGAGAACCTGGGCCCGCTCAGGTTTCCGACCTCTGGACAGTTCCAGAGTCTTCGTCTCGTGCCACCTGTTACTTCCTGGCCTGCCGAGCCTCCGGAACCTAGGGTTAATAACCCACCTTGCTACTCCGGGCAGCCCACGGGTGCCGCTCCTTTCTCACCCAGTGTGATATTGTGCTCTCTCTCCAACCCAACACATACTCTAGCGAGAGAGCTCGGGTTGCTTACGCCATTTCACTCCTTACTGGCCGGGCTCGAGAGTAAGGGCACAGCTATCTGGGAGGCAAGGGGCTGATTGTTCTAACAATTACCAGAACTTTAAAGAGAGATGATTCGGGTTTTTGACCGTTCAGTTTTTGGTGGGGAGGCTTCTAGGGCCCTGGCTTCCTATGCCAAGGTGATCGATCCATAACGGTTACTCTATAGAGTTTCGTACTCTTGCTGCCTCTAGTGACTGGAACGAGCCGGCGCTGCTCGCTCGTTTTCTGGAGTGGAGACTCAGTGGTCAAAGATGAGATTCTCTCTCGGGAGGTTCCTTCCAGTGTGGACTCTTTGATTGCTCTTAGCCATCCGCATAGAACGACGGGTAGATCTTCGTCACCAAGCTCGTGGAAGAGAGCTCGCGTCAACGGTGTTTCCCTGCTCCGCATCGCAACCATCTCCCTCCTCTGGCTCAGAGACTGAGCCCATGCAGCTGGGAGGTATTCGCATCTCGACCAAGGAGAGGAACGGAGGGATCACCAACCGCCTGTGCCTCTATTATGGATTTGATGGACATTTTGTCAATTCATGTCCAGTAAAGGCCAGAGCTCATCAGTAAGCGGAGGGCTACTGGTGGAGCCGCCACTACTCAGGTCTGCTTCATCTAGATCCTGTACTACTATGCTCTGGTCCATCTACGCTGGACCGGTTCGGGTGCTACATGCAGTGCCTTGATTGACTCTGGGGCTGAGGGTTGTTTCATGGGCCAGGCATGGGTTCGGGAAACATAACATTCCTTTCAGACAGTTAGACAAGCCTACGCCCATGTTTGCCTTAGATGGTAGTCATCTTCCCAGTATCAGATTTGAGACACTACCTTTAACTCTCACAGTATCTGGTAACCACAGTGAGACTATTTCTTTTTGATTTTTCGTTCACCTTTTACACCTGTTGTTTTGGGTCATCCCTGGCTAGTATGTCATAATCCTTCTATTAATTGGTCTTGTAATTCTATCCTATCCTGGAACGTATCTTGTCATGTGAAGTGTTTAATGTCTGCCATCCCTCCCATTTCTTCTGTCCCCACTTCTCAGGAGGAACCTGGCGTTTGACAGGAGTGCGGAGGAATATCATGATCTGCACACGGTCTTCAGTCGGTCCCGAGCCAACTCCCCTTCCTCCTCACCGGTCGTATGATTGTGTAGTATTGATCTCCTTCCGGACCACTCCTCCTCGGTAGACTATACTCTCTGTCGTGCTCGAACGTAAGGCTCTCGAGAGGATTATTTATCTGTGTCTCTGACGCCGGTACCATAGTGCCTTCTTCCTCCGGCCGGGGCGGGGTTCTTTTGTTAAGAAGAAGGACGTGGTACTCTAGCCCCTGCGTATATCGAGGGCTGAATGACATAACGGTTAAGAATCGTTATCCGCTTCCCCTTATGTCATCAGCCTTCGAGATTCTGCAGGGAGCCAGGTGCTTTACTAAGTTGGACCTTCGTAACGCTTACCATCTCGTACGCATCAGAGAGGGGGGACGAGTGGAAAACGGCGTTTAACACTCCGTTAGGGCATTTTGAGTACCGGGTTCTGCCGTTTGGTCTCGCCAATGCGCCAGCTGTTTTTCAGGCATTAGTTAATGATGTTCTGAGAGACATGCTGAACATCTTTGTTTTTGTCTATCTTGACGATATCCTGATTTTTTCACCGTCTCGAGATTCATGTTCAGCACGTTCGACGTGTTCTACAGCGCCTTTTAGAGAATTGTCTCTACGAAAGGCTGAGAAGTGCTCTTTCATGTCTCCTCCGTTACTTTTCTCGGTTCCGTTATTTCCGCTGAAGGCATTCAGATGGATTCCGCTAAGGTCCAAGCTGTCAGTGATTGGCCCGTTCCAAGGTCACGTGTCGAGTTGCAGCGCTTTTTAGGTTTCGCTAATTTCTATCGGGCGTTTCATTCGTAATTTCGGTCAAGTTGCTGCCCCTCTCACAGCTCTTACTTCTGTCAAGACGTGTTTTTAAGTGGTCCGGTTCCGCCCAGGGAGCTTTGATCTTCTAAAAGAACGTTTTACGTCCGCTCCTATCCTCGTTACTCCTGACGTCACTAGACAATTCATTGTCGAGGTTGACGCTTCAGAGGTAGGCGTGGGAGCCATTCTATCCCAGCGCTTCCAGTCTGACGATAAGGTTCATCCTTGCGCTTATTTTCTCATCGCCTGTCGCCATCTGAGCGCAACTATGATGTGGGTAACCGTGAACTGCTCGCCATCCGCTTAGCCCTAGGCGAATGGCGACAGTGGTTGGAGGGGGCGACCGTTCCTTTTGTCGTTTGGACAGACCATAAGAACCTTGAGTACATCCGTTCTGCCAAACGACTTAATGCCCGTCAAGCTCGTTGGGCGTTGTTTTCGCCGTTTCGAGTTTGGGATTTCTTACCGTCCGGGTAGCAAGAACACCAAGCCTGATGCCTTATCCCGTCTGTTTACTTCTTCTGTGGCTTCTACTGATCCCGAGGGGATTCTTCCTTATGGGCGTGTTGTCGGGTTGACAGTCTGGGAATTGAAAGACAGGTTAAGCAAGCACTCACGCACACTGCGTCGCGCGCGCTTGTCCTAGTAACCTCCTTTTTCGTCCCTGTTTCCACTGTCTGGCTGTTCTTCAGTGGGCTCACTCTGCCAAGTTAGCTGGTCATCCCGGTGTTCGAGGCACTCTTGCGTCTATTCGCCAGCGCTTTTGGTGGCCGACTCAGGAGCGTGACACGCGCCGTTTCGTGGCTGCTTGTTCGGACTGCGCGCAGACTAAGTCGGGTAACTCTCCTCCTGCCGGTCGTCTCAGACCGCTCCCCATTCCTTCTCGACCATGGTCTCACATCACCCTAGACTTCATTACCGGTCTGCCTTTGTCTGCGGGGAAGACTGTGATTCCCACGGTTGTCGATAGGTTCTCTAAGGCGGCACATTTCATTCCCCTCGCTAAACTTCCTTCCGCTAAGGAGACGGCACAAATCATTATCGAGAATGTGTTCAGAATTCATGGCCTCCCGTTAGACGCCGTTTCAGACAGAGGTCCGCAATTCACGTCACAGTTTTGGAGGGAGTTCTGTCGTTTGATTGGTGCGTCCGTCAGTCTCTCTTCCGGGTTTCATCCCCAGTCTAACGGTCAAGCAGAGAGGGCCAATCAGACGTTGGTCGCATACTACGCAGCCTTTCTTTCAGAAACCCTGCGTCTTGGGCAGAACACCTCCCTGGGCAGAATACGCCACAACTCGCTCCTTCTGTCTGCTACCGGGTTATCTCCGTTTCAGAGTAGTCTGGGTTACCAGCCTCCTCTGTTCTCATCCCAGCTTGCCGAGTCCAGCGTTCCCTCCGCTCAAGCGTTTGTCCAACGTTGTGAGCGCACCTGGAGGAGGGGTGAGGTCTGCACTTTGCCGTTACAGGGCACAGACTGTGAGAGCCGCCAATAAACGCAGGATTAAGAGTCCAAGGTATTGTTGCGGCCAGAGAGTGTGGCTTTCCACTCGCAACCTTCCTCTTACGACAGCTTCTCGTAAGTTGACTCCGCGGTTCATTGGTCCGTTCCGTGTCTCCCAGGTCGCCAATCCTGTCACGCTGTGCGACTGCTTCCCGCGACATCTTCGTCGCGTCCATCCTGTCTTCCATGTCTCCTGTGTCAAGCCCTTTCTTCACACCCCAGTTCGTCTTCCCTCCCCCTCCCGTCCTGTCGAGAGCGCACCTATTTACAAGGTACGTAAGATCATGGACATGCGTTCTCGGGACGGGGTCACCAATACTTAGTGGATTGGGAGGGTTACGGTCCTGAGGAGAGGAGTTGGGTTCCGTCTCGGGACGTGCTGGACCGTTCGCTTATTGATGATTTCCTCCGTTGCCGCCAGGGTTCCTCCTCGAGTGCGCCAGGAGGCGCCGGTGAGTGGGGGTACTGTCATGTTTTGTCATTGATTATCATGTCTTGTCCCTGTGCTTCCCCTTCTATTCGTTTCCTCTGCTGGTCTTATTAGGTTCTTTTTCCCTCTTCTATCCCTCTCTCTTCCCCTCCCTCTCTCACTCTCTCGCTCTCTCTTCTCTCTATCGTTCCGTTCCTGCTCCCAGCTGTTCTATTCCCCTAATCAATCATTTAGTCTTCCCACACCTGTTCCCGATCCTTTTCCCTGATTAGAGTCCCTATTTCTCTCCTTGTTTTCCGTTCCTGCCCTGTCGGATCCTTGTCTATATTCACCGTGCTGTGTCTATGTATTGCCCTGTCGTGTCGTGTTTCCCTCAGATGCTGCGTGGTGAGCAGGTGTCTGAGTCTGCTAGGTTCAAGTGCCTTCCCGAGGCAACCTGCAGTTCTTGATCAAGTCTCCAGTCTGTTCTCGTCTTTACGAGTAGTATTATGCCTTTTGTTTTGTTAAGTATCTTACTGGATTAA
>NW_025758184.1:0-5273 GCF_021184085.1 Oncorhynchus gorbuscha | reverse complement strand
TGTCATGTTTTGTCTTATATTGTCTTGTCATTTTGCTTTCCCTTCTGTTCGTTTTCCCCTGCTGGTCTTATTAGGTTCGTTCCCTTTTTCTCTCTCCCTCCCTCTCTCTCTTCTCTCTATCGTTCCGTCCCTGCTCCCAGCTGTTCCTATTCCCCTACTCAATCATCTAATCTTTTCACACCTGTTCCGTATCTTGCCCTCTGATTAGAGTCCCTATTTCTCCCCTTGTCTTCCGTTTCTGTCCTGTCGGATCCTTGTATATTGTTCGCCGTGCTGTGTCTTTGTCTCGCCCTGTCGTGTCTTGTTTCCCTCAGATGCTGCGTGTGAGCAGGTGTCTGAGTCTGCTACGGTCGGTGCCTTCCCGAGGCAACCTACAGTTTATGGTCGAGTCTCCAGTCTGTCCTCGTCACTACGAGTGGAATTAGTTTTTTATGTTTTGTTTTCTGCTCTGATTTGTCTAGGAGTATTGCCTATTTCCTTTACTGGAATAAAGACTCTGTTTTCGCCAAGTCGCTTTTGGGTCCTCATTCACCTGCATAACAGAAGGATCCGACCAAGAATGGACCCAGCGACTACAGATGCTCGTAACACTGCCGTCGAGATCCAAGGAGCCATGCTCGGCAGACACGAGCAGGAATTGTCTGCTGCTCGTCATGCCGTGGAGAACCTGGCCGCTCAGGTTTCCGACCTCTCTGGACAGTTCCAGAGTCTTCGTCTCGTGCCACCTGCTACTTCCTGGTCTGCCGAGCCTCCGGAACCTAGGGTTAATAACCCACCTTGTTACTCCGGGCAGCCCACGGAGTGCCGCTCCTTTCTCACCCAGTGTGATATTGTGTTCTCTCTCCAACCCAACACATACTCTAGAGAGAGAGCTCGGGTTGCTTACGTCATATCACTCCTTACTGGCCGGGCTCGAGAGTGGGGCACAGCTATCTGGGAGGCAAGGGCTGATTGTTCTAACAATTACCTGAACTTTAAAGAGGAGATGATTCGGGTTTTTGATCGTTCAGTTTTTGGTAGGGAGGCTTCTAGGGCCCTGGCTTCCCTATGTCAAGGTGATCGATCCATAACGGATTACTCTATAGAGTTTCGCACTCTTGCTGCCTCTAGTGACTGGAACGAGCCGGCGCTGCTCGCTCGTTTTCTGGAGGGACTCCACGCAGAGGTTAAAGATGAGATTCTCTCCCGGGAGGTTCCTTCCAGTGTGGACTCTTTGATTGCTCTCGCCATCCGCATAGAACGACGGGTAGATCTTCGTCACCAAGCTCGTGGAAGAGAGCTCGCGTTAACGGTGTTTCCCCGCTCCGCATCGCAACCATCTCCCTCCTCTGGCTCAGAGACTGAGCCCATGCAGCTGGGAGGTATTCGCATCTCGACTAAGGAGAGGGAACGGAGGATCACCAACCGCCTGTGCCTCTATTGCGGACTTGCTGGACATTTTGTCAATTCATGTCCAGTAAAAGCCAGAGCTCATCAGTAAGCGGAGGGCTACTGGTGAGCGCTACTACTCAGGTCTCTCCATCAAGATCCTGTACTACTATGTCGGTCCATCTACGCTGGACCGGTTCGGGTGCTACATGCAGTGCCTTGATAGACTCTGGGGCTGAGGGTTGTTTTATGGACGAAGCATGGGTTCGGAAACATGACATTCCTTTCAGACAGTTAGGGAAGCCTACGCCCATGTTCGCCTTAGATGGTAGTCATCTCCCCAGTATCAGATATGAGACACTACCTTTAACCCTCACAGTATCTGGTAACCACAGTGAGACTATTTCCTTTTTGATTTTTCGTTCACCTTTTACACCTGTTGTTTTGGGTCATCCCTGGCTAGTATGTCATAATCCTTCTATTAATTGGTCTAGTAATTCTATCCTATCCTGGAACGTTTCTTGTCATGTGAAGTGTTTAATGTCTGCTATCCCTCCCGTTTCTTCTGTCCCCACTTCTCAGGAGGAACCTGGCGATTTGACAGGAGTGCCGGAGGAATATCATGATCTGCGCACGGTCTTCAGTCGGTCCAGAGCCAACTCCCTTCCTCCTCACCGGTCGTATGATTGTAGTATTGATCTCCTTCCGGGGACCACTCCTCCTCGGGGTAGACTATACTCTCTGTCGGCTCCCGAACGTAAGGCTCTCGAGGATTATTTGTCTGTGTCTCTTGACGCCGGCACCGTAGTGCCTTCTTCCTCCCCTGCCGGGGCGGGGTTTTTTTGTTAAGAAGAAGGACGGTACTCTGCGCCCCTGCGTGGATTATCGAGGGCTGAATGACATAACGGTTAAGAATCGTTATCCGCTTCCCCTTATGTCATCAGCCTTCGAGATTCTGCAGGGAGCCAGGTTCTTTACTAAGTTGGACCTTCGTAACGCTTACCATCTCGTGCGCATCAGAGGGGACGAGTAAGACGGCGTTTAACACTCCGTTAGGGCATTTTGAGTACCGGGTTCTGCCGTTTGGTCTCGCCAATGCGCCAGCTGTTTTCAGGCATTAGTTAATGATGTTCTGAGAGACATGCTGACATCTTTGTTTGTCTACCTTGACGATATCCTGATTTTTCACCGTCACTCGAGATTCATGTTCTTACGTTCGACGTGTACTCCAGCGCCTTTTAAATTGTCTCTACGTGAAGGCTGAGAAGTACTCTTTCATGTCTCCTCCGTCACTTTTCTCGGTTCTGTTATTTCCGCTGAAGGCATTCAGATGGATCGCTAAGGTCCAAGCTGTCAGTTGGCCCGTTCCAAAGTCACGTGTCGAGTTGCAGCGCTTTCTAGGTTTCGCTAATTTCTATCGGCGTTTCATTCGTAATTTCGGTCCAAGTTGCTGCCCCTCTCACAGCTCTTACTTCTGTCAAGACGTGTTTTAAGTGGTCGGTTCCGCCCAGGGAGGCTTTTGATCTTCTCAAGGAACGTTTTACGTCCGCTCCTATCCTCGTTACTCCTGACGTCACTAAACAATTGTTGTCTGACGATAAAGGTTCATCCTTTCATCCTTGCGCTTATTTTTCTCATCGCCTGTCGCCATCGGAACGCAACTATGATGTGGGTAACCGCGAACTGCTCGCCATCCGCTTAGCCCTGACGGGCGACAGTGGTTGGAGGGCGACCGTTCCTTTTGTCGTTTGGACAGACCATAAGAACCTTGAGTACATCCGTTCTGCCAAACGACTTAATGCACGTCAAGCTCGTTGGGCGTTGTTTTTACTCGTTTCGAGTTTGTGATTTCTTACCATCCGGGTAGTAAGAACACCAAGCCTGATGCCTTATCCCGTCTCTTTAGTTCTTCTGTGGCTTCTACTGATCCCGAGGG
Source organism: Oncorhynchus gorbuscha (assembly GCF_021184085.1). Lineage (NCBI taxonomy): Eukaryota > Metazoa > Chordata > Actinopteri > Salmoniformes > Salmonidae > Oncorhynchus > Oncorhynchus gorbuscha. The sequence goes on along the minus strand of NW_025758184.1, from coordinate 1,969 downwards.
GATTCTTCCTTATGGGCGTGTTGTCGGGTTGACAGTCTGGGGGAATTGAAAGACAGGTTAAGCAAGCACTCACGCACACTGCGTCGCCGCGCGCTTGTCCTAATAACCTTCTTTTCGTTCCTGTTTCTACTCGTCTGGCTGTTCTTCAGTGGGCTCACTCTGCCAAGTTAGCTGGTCATCCCGGCGTTCGAGGTACTCTTGCTTCTATTCGCCAGCGCTTTTGGTGGCCTGCTCAGGAGCGTGACACGCGCCGTTTCGTGGCTGCTTGTTCGGACTGCGCGCAGACTAAGTCAGGTAACTCTCCTCCTGCCGGTCGTCTCAGACCGCCCCGAGTCCTTCTCGACCATGGTCTCACATCGCCTTAGACTTCATTACCGGTCTGCCTTTGTCTGCGGGAAGACTGTGATTCTTACGGTTGTCGATAGGTTCTCTAAGGCGGCACATTTCATTCCCCTCGCTAAGCTTCCTTCCGCTAAGGAGACGGCACAAATCATCATCGAGAATGTGTTCAGAATTCATGGCCTCCCGTTAGACGCCGTTTCAGACAGAGGTCCGCAATTCACGTCACAGTTTTGGAGGGAGTTCTGTCGTTTGATTGGTGCGTCCGTCAGTCTCTCTTCCGGGTTTCATCCCCAGTCTAGCGGTCAAGCAGAAAGGGCCAATCAGACGATTGGTCGCATACTACGCAGCCTTTCTTTTAGAAACCCTGCGTCTTGGGCAGAACAGCTCCCCTGGGCAGATACGCTCACAGCTGCTTCCTTTGTCTGCTACCGGGTTATCTCCGTTTCAGAGTAGTCTGGGTTACCAGCCTCCTCTGTTCTCATCCCAGCTTGCCGAGTCCAGCGTTCCCTCCTACTCAAACGTTTGTCCAACGTTGTGACGCACCTGGAGGAGGGCTGAGGTCTGCACTTTGCCAGTTACAGGGCACAGACTGTGAGAGCCGCCAATAAACGTAGGATTAAGAGTCCTAGGTATTGTTGCGGCCAGAGAGTGTGGCTTTCCACTCGTAACCTTCCCCTTACGACAGCTTCTCGTAAGTTGACTCCGCGGTTCATTGGTCCGTTCCGTGTCTCCCAGGTCGTCAATCCTGTCGCTGTGCGACTGCTTCTTCCGCGACATCTTCGTCGCGTCCATCCTGTCTTCCATGTCTCCTGTGTCAAGCCCTTTCTTCGCACCCCGTTCGTCTTCCCTCCCCCGTCCTTGTCGAGAGCGCACCTATTTACAAGGTACGTAGGATCATGGACATGCGTTCTCGGGGACGGGGTCACCAATACTTAGTGGATTGGGAGGGTTACGGTCCTGAGGAGAGGAGTTGGGTTCCGTCTCGGGACGTGCTGGACCGTTCGCTGATTGATGATTTCCTCCGTTGCCGCCAGGATTCCTCCTCGAGTGCGCCAGGAGGCGCTCGGTGAGTGGGGGGGTACTGTCATGTTTTGTCTTATATTGTCTTGTCATTTTGCTTTCCCTTCTGTTCGTTTTCCCCCTGCTGGTCTTATTAGGTTCGTTCCCTTTTTTCTCTCTCCCTCCCTCTCTCTCTTCTCTCTATCGTTCCGTCCCTGCTCCCAGCTGTTCCTATTCCCCTACTCAATCATCTAATCTTTTCACACCTGTTCCGTATCTTGCCCTCTGATTAGAGTCCCTATTTCTCCCCTTGTCTTCCGTTTCTGTCCTGTCGGATCCTTGTATATTGTTCGCCGTGCTGTGTCTTTGTCTCGCCCTGTCGTGTCTTGTTTCCCTCAGATGCTGCGTGTGAGCAGGTGTCTGAGTCTGCTACGGTCGGTGCCTTCCCGAGGCAACCTACAGTTTATGGTCGAGTCTCCAGTCTGTCCTCGTCACTACGAGTGGAATTAGTTTTTTATGTTTTGTTTTCTGCTCTGATTTGTCTAGGAGTATTGCCTATTTCCTTTACTGGAATAAAGACTCTGTTTTCGCCAAGTCGCTTTTGGGTCCTCATTCACCTGCATAACAG
>NW_025758183.1:0-5275 GCF_021184085.1 Oncorhynchus gorbuscha | reverse complement strand
GGTTTCTCCCTCAGGTACATCATCACCCAGTCAGCCAGGGTTAGCGTTTCTCCCCTCAGGTACATCATCACCCAGTCAGCCAGGGTTAGGGTTTCTCCCTCAGGTACATCATCACCCAGTCAGCCAGGGTTAGCGTTTCTCCCTCAGGTACATCATCACCCAGTCAGCCAGGGTTAGCGTTTCTCCCTCAGGTACATCATCACCCAGTCAGCCAGGGTTAGGGTTTCTCCCCTCAGGTACATCATCACCCAGTCAGCCAGGGTTAGGGTTTCTCCCTCAGGTACATCATCACCCCATCAGCCAGGGTTAGGGTTTCTCCCTCAGGTACATCATCACCCATCAGCCAGGGTTGGGTTCTCCCCTCAGGTACACATCATCACCCCATCAGCCAGGGTTAGGGTTTCTCCCCTCAGGTACATCATCACCCAGTCAGCCAGGGTTAGGGTTTCTCCCCTCAGGTACATCATCACCCCAGTCAGCCAGGGTTAACGTTTCTCCCCTCAGGTACATCATCACCCCATCAGCCAGGGTTAGGGTTTCTCCCCTCAGGTACATCATCACCCAGTCAGCCAGGGTTAGGGGTTTCTCCCCTCAGGTACATCATCACCCCAGTCAGCCAGGGGTTAGGGTTTCTCCCCTCAGGTACATCATCACCCCATCAGCCAGGGTTGTTTCTCCCTCAGGTTTCTCCCCAGTCAGGTACATCATCATCGCAGTCAGCCAGGGTTAGGGTTTCTCCCCTCAGGAGTACATCATCACCCCAGTCAGCCAGGGTTAGGGTTTCTCCCCTCAGGTACATCATCACCCCATCAGCCAGGGTTAGGGTTTCTCCCCTCAGGTACATCATCACCCAGTCAGCCAGGGTTAGGGTTTCTCCCCTCAGGTACATCATCACCCAGTCAGCCAGGGTTAGGGTTTCTCCCCTCAGGTACATCATCACCCCATCAGCCAGGGTTAGGGTTTCTCCCTCAGGTACATCATCACCCCATCAGCCAGGGTTAGGGTTTCTCCCTCAGGTACATCATCACCCCATCAGCCAGGGTTAGGGTTTCTCCCCTCAGGTACATCATCACCCAGTCAGCCAGGGTTAGGGTTTCTCCCCTCAGGTACATCATCACCCAGTCAGCCAGGGTTAACGTTTCTCCCTCAGATACATCATCACCCAGTCAGCCAGGGTTAGGGTTTCTCCCCTCAGGTACATCATCACCCCCATCAGCCAGGGTTAGGGTTTCTCCCCTCAGGTACATCATCACCCCATCAGCCAGGGTTAGGGTTTCTCCCCTCAGGTACATCATCACCCAGTCAGCCAGGGTTAGGGTTTCTCCCCTCAGGTACATCATCACCCAGTCAGCCAGGGTTAACGTTTCTCCCCTCAGGTACATCATCACCCAGTCAGCCAGGGTTAGGGTTTCTCCCCTCAGGTACATCATCACCCAGTCAGCCAGGGTTAACGTTTCTCCCCTCAGGTACATCATCACCCAGTCAGCCAGGGTTAGGGTTTCTCCCCTCAGGTACATCATCACCCAGTCAGCCAGGGTTAACGTTTCTCCCCTCAGGTACATCATCACCCAGTCAGCCAGGGTTAGGGTTTCTCCCCTCAGGTACATCATCACCCAGTCAGCCAGGGTTAGGGTTTCTCCCCTCAGGTACATCATCACCCAGTCAGCCAGGGTTAGGGTTTCTCCCCTCAGGTACATCATCACCCAGTCAGCCAGGGTTAACGTTTCTCCCCTCAGGTACATCATCACCCCATCAGCCAGGGTTAGGGTTTCTCCCCTCAGGTACATCATCACCCCATCAGCCAGGGTTAGGGTTTCTCCCCTCAGGTACATCATCACCCCATCAGCCAGGGTTAGGTGTTTCTCCCCTCAGGTACATCATCACCCAGTCAGCCAGGGTTAGGGTTTCTCCCCTCAGGTACATCATCACCCCATCAGCCAGGGTTAGGGTTTCTCCCCTCAGGTACATCATCACCCCATCAGCCAGGGTTAGGGTTTCTCCCCTCAGGTACATCATCACCCAGTCAGCCAGGGTTAGGGTTTCTCCCCTCAGGTACATCATCACCCCATCAGCCAGGGTTAGGGTTTCTCCCCTCAGGTACATCATCACCCCATCAGCCAGGGTTAGGGTTTATCCCCTCAGGTACATCATCACCCCATCAGCCAGGGTTAGGGTTTCTCCCCTCAGGTACATCATCACCCAGTCAGCCAGGGTTAGGGTTTCTCCCCTCAGGTACATCATCACCCCAGTCAGCCAGGGTTAACGTTTCTCCCCTCAGGTACATCATCACCCCATCAGCCAGGGTTAGGGTTTCTCCCCTCAGGTACATCATCACCCAGTCAGCCAGGGTTAGGGTTTCTCCCCTCAGGTACATCATCACCCCATCAGCCAGGGTTAGGGTTTCTCCCCTCAGGTACATCATCACCCCATCAGCCAGGGTTAGGGTTTCTCCCCTCAGGTACATCATCACCCAGTCAGCCAGGGTTAGGGTTTCTCCCCTCAGGTACATCATCACCCCATCAGCCAGGGTTAGGGTTTCTCCCCTCAGGTACATCATCACCCCATCAGCCAGGGTTAGGGTTTCTCCCCTCAGGTACATCATCACCCCATCAGCCAGGGTTAGGGTTTCTCCCCTCAGGTACATCATCACCCAGTCAGCCAGGGTTAGGGTTTCTCCCCTCAGGTACATCATCACCCCATCAGCCAGGGTTAGGGTTTCTCCCCTCAGGTACATCATCACCCCATCAGCCAGGGTTAGGGTTTCTCCCCTCAGGTACATCATCACCCCATCAGCCAGGGTTAGGGTTTCTCCCCTCAGGTACATCATCACCCAGTCAGCCAGGGTTAGGGTTTCTCCCCTCAGGTACATCATCACCCAGTCAGCCAGGGTTAACGTTTCTCCCCTCAGATACATCATCACCCAGTCAGCCAGGGTTAGGGTTTCTCCCCTCAGGTACATCATCACCCCATCAGCCAGGGTTAGGGTTTCTCCCCTCAGGTACATCATCACCCAGTCAGCCAGGGTTAGGGTTTCTCCCCTCAGGTACATCATCACCCAGTCAGCCAGGGTTAGGGTTTCTCCCCTCAGGTACATCATCACCCAGTCAGCCAGGGTTAGGGTTTCTCCCCTCAGGTACATCATCACCCCATCAGCCAGGGTTAGGGTTTCTCCCCTCAGGTACATCATCACCCAGTCAGCCAGGGTTAGGGTTTCTCCCCTCAGGTACATCATCACCCAGTCAGCCAGGGTTAGGGTTTCTCCCCTCAGGTACATCATCACCCAGTCAGCCAGGGTTAGGGTTTCTCCCCTCAGGTACATCATCACCCAGTCAGCCAGGGTTAGGGTTTCTCCCCTCAGGTACATCATCACCCCATCAGCCAGGGTTAGGGGTTCTCCCCTCAGGTACATCATCACACCATCAGCCAGCGTTAGGGTTTCTCCCCTCAGGTACATCATCACCCCATCAGCCAGGGTTAGGGTTTCTCCCCTCAGGTACATCATCACCCAGTCAGCCAGGGTTAGGGTTTCTCCCCTCAGGTACATCATCACCCCATCAGCCAGGGTTAGGGTTTCTCCCTCAGGTACATCATCACCCCATCAGCCAGGGTTAGGGTTTCTCCCCTCAGGTACATCATCACCCAGTCAGCCAGGGTTAGGGTTTCTCCCCTCAGGTACATCATCACCCAGTCAGCCAGGGTTAGGGTTTCTCCCCTCAGGTACATCATCACCCAGTCAGCCAGGGTTAGGGTTTCTCCCCTCAGGTACATCATCACCCCATCAGCCAGGGTTAGGGTTTCTCCCCTCAGGTACATCATCACCCCATCAGCCAGGGTTAGGGTTTCTCCCCTCAGGTACATCATCACCCCATCAGCCAGGGTTAGGGTTTCTCCCCTCAGGTACATCATCACCCCATCAGCCAGGGTTAGGGTTTCTCCCCTCAGTGTAATGAATGAAGGATGACTCGGCTCTATTTTTGAACTCTACTAAAACGTTACCTGTTTACCTCAGACTAGCTTTCTTGTTGTTATTGTTGTTGTTATTTTTAATATTTTTGTTTTCCCAGGGATACACACATGAGATGAACTGTTGTGTTTTGATAATACAAAACTGCAGATGTTTTTATAGTTTGTATACAAAGGATGAGTGTTTTTTTGAAGTTTAAATGATTGTATGATGTAAAATTGATAAAGCCTTTTATAAGTTAGCTTGTTTGTTTCTTGTGTCTCGTTCAGTAGAGCCTATGACTGGTTGGGGTCCAGTAGAGACTAAAGCCAAGCAGAGGAAGCCTTCTCAGGTCACCCAGTCTGTGTTCTACCTGGAAGATGGTAACTTGGGTAAGTGTGTGTGTGTGTGTGTGTGTGTGTGTGTGTGTGTGTGTGTGTGTGTGTGTGTGTGTGTGTGTGTGTGTGTGTGTGTGTGTGTGTGTGTGTGTGTGTGTGTGTGTGTGTGTGTGTGTGTGTGTGTGTGTGTGTGTGTGTGTGTGTGTGTGCGTTGACTTTTTGGGTTGTGATTGTATTTTCCCTCTTGTCTTGACCTAGGTGTGGTGTTCAAGTCTTACCCCAAACCTAAAAGTGTCCGAAAGTCCATCCCCTTAGTGACTCTGCCAAAGCAGGAAGAGATCTGCTCGACCAAACGGGTGCAGTATCAGATATGCATGCCAATCATCAAGTCAACCAAACAGATTGATCTATTCATCTTGAAAATAAAGGAGAGCCGCACATAGTGTGCGGCCCTCCTTTATTTTCAAGTTTTCCACTCCGCTAGCCAGCACCTCACCTCATAGGTGTGTGTTTATTTTTCTTCTAGATTGATCTATTCATCTAACGTCAGCCGTCTTATTTAAATGCTCTAATTATAAGTCGCTCTGATAAGGCAATGTGCTACAAATGTGTGTGGGGGGAGGGGCCAAGATACATTTCTTCTCATATGTCTCTTGGCCCTGGCCTGTAGTGGCTGAAGATGTTCAGTATTAAGAGGCAGAAGCTTGACATCTATAAGCTGGTGTCTGGACCTGACTGTACTCATCATAAGAAGCTGGTCCCTTCGGTCCTCAATAGAGTGTCTGCCAAATACTGCTCCATCTTCCCCAGTGTCCACATCAATGTGAGTCAGAGGAGAATGGCTTCAATAACATCTTTTGGCATGAATACAAATTAAAATACTAGCAACTAAGTTCAAGTACGAGTACAAATGTCCAATGCGGCCAAATGGCGAAAAAATAATTACATTTGATTATAAATAATAAAGATATCAGCTTATCCAATCAGCTATCTA
>NW_025758182.1:0-5275 GCF_021184085.1 Oncorhynchus gorbuscha | reverse complement strand
TAGGTTCTTTTCCTCTTTCTATCCCTCTCTCTCCCCTCCCTCTCTCACTCTCTCGCTCTCTCTTCTCTCTATCGTTCCGTTCCTGCTCCCAGCTGTTCCTATTCCCTAATCAATCATTTAGTCTTCCCACACCTGTTCCCGATCCTTTTCCCTGATTAGAGTCCCTATTTCTCTCCTTGTTATTCGTTTCTGCCCTGTCGGTTCCTTGTCTAGAATTCACCGTGCTGTGTTTGTGTATCGCCCTGTCGTGTCGTGTTTCCCTCAGATGCTGCGTGGTGAGCAGGTGTCTGAGTCTGTTTGGTTCAAGTGCCTTCCCGAGGCAACCTGCTGTTCACCTGCTGTTCAAGATCGAGTCTCCAGTTTGTCCTCGTCATCTCGAGTGAAAGTTGTGTTTTTTTTGATTGTATTTACTTTACCTGATTAAAGACTCTGTTTTCGCCAAGTCGCTTTTGGGTCCTCTTTCACCTGCATGACAGAAGGAACCGACCAAGGAATGGACCCAGCGACTTCAGACGCTCGTAACACTGCCGTCGAGATCCAAGGAGCCATGCTCGGCAGACACGAGCAGGAATTGTCTGCTGCTCGCCATGCCGTGGAGAACCTGGCCGCTCAGGTTTCCGACCTCTCTGGACAGTTCCAGAGTCTTCGTCTCGTACCACCTGTTACTTCCTGGCCTGCCGAGCCTCCAGAACCTAGGGTTAATAACCCACCTTGCTACTCCGGGCAGCCCACTGAGTGCCGCTCCTTTCTCACGCAGTGTGAGATTGTGTTCTCTCTCCAACCCAACACATACTCTAGAGAGAGAGCTCGGGTTGCTTACGTCATTTCACTCCTTACTGGCCGGGCTCGAGAATGGGGCACAGCTATCTGGGAGGCAAGGGCTGATTGCTCTAACAAGTACCAGAACTTTAAAGAGGAGATGATTCGGGTTTTTGACCGTTCAGTTTTTGGTAGGGAGGCTTCAGGGCCCTGGCTTCCCTATGCCAAGGTGAACGGTCCATAACGGATTATTCTATTGAGTTTCGCACTCTTGCTGCCTCTAGTGAGTGGAACGAGCCGGCGCTGCTCGCTCGTTTTCTGGAGGGACTCCACACAGTGGTCAAAGATGAGATTCTCTCTCGGGAGGTTCCTTCCAGTGTGGACTCTTTGATTGCTCTCGCCATCCGCATAGAACGACGGGTAGATCTTCGTCACCAGGCTCGTGGAAGAGAGCTCGCATCAACGGTGTTTCCCTGCTCCGCATCGCAACCATCTCCCTCCTCTGGCTCTGAGACTGAGCCCATGCAGCTGGGAGGGATTCGCATCTCGACTAAGGAGAGGGGAACGGAGGATCACCAACCGCCTGTGCCTCTATTGCGGATTTGATGGACATTTTGTTAATTCATGTCCAGTAAGAGGCCAGAGCCCATCAGTAAGCGGAGGGCTACTGGTGAGCGCTACTACTCAGGTCTCTTCATCTAGATCTTGTACTACTATGTCGGTCCATCTACGCTGGACCGGTTCGGTGCTACATGCAGTGCCTTGATTGACTCTGGGGCTGAGGGTTGTTTCATGGACGAAGCATGGGTTCGGAAACATAACATTCCTTTCAGACAGTTAGACAAGCCTACGCCCATGTTTGCCTTAGATGGTAGTCATCTTCCCAGTATCAGATTTGAGACACTATCTTTAACTCTCACAGTATCTGGTAACCACAGTGAGACTATTTCTTTTTTGATTTTTCGTTCACCTTTCACACCTGTTGTTTTGGGTCATCCCTGGCTAGTATGTCATAATCCTTCTATTAATTGGTCTTGTAATTCTATCCTATCCTGGAACGTATCTTGTCATGTGAAGTGCTTAATGTCTGCCATCCCTCCCATTTCTTCTGTCCCCACTTCTCAGGAGGAACCTGGCGATTTGACAGGAGTGCCGGAGGAATATCATGATCTGCGCACGGTCTTCAGTCGGTCCCGAGCCAACTCCCTTCCTCCTCACCGGTCGTATGATTGTAGTATTGATCTCCTTCCGGGGACCACTCCTCCTCGGGTAGACTATACTCTCTGTCGGCTCCCGAACGTAAGGCTCTCGAGGATTATTTATCTGTGTCTCTTGACGCCGGTACCATAGTGCCTTCTTCCTCTCCGGCCGGGGCGGGGTTCTTTTGTTAAGAAGAAGGACGGTACTCTGCGCCCCTGCGTGGATTATCGAGGGCTGAATGACATAACGGTTAAGAATCGTTATCCGCTTCCCCTTATGTCATCAGCCTTCGAGATTCTGCAGGGAGCCAGGTGCTTTACTAAGTTGGACCTTCACGTAACGCTTACCATCTCGTGCGAATCAGAGAGGGGGACGAGTGGAAAACGGCGTTTAACACTCCGTTAGGGCATTTTGAGTACCGGGTTCTGCCGTTTGGTCTCGCCAATGCGCCAGCTGTTTTTCAGGCATTAGTTAATGATGTTCTGAGAGACATGCTGAACATCTTTGTTTTTGTCTATCTTGACGATACCGTCACTCGAGATTCATGTTCAGCACGTTCGACGTGTTCTACAGCGCCTTTTAGAGAATTGTCTCTACGTAAAGGCTGAGAAGTGCTCTTTTCATGTCTCCTCCGTTACTTTTCTCGGTTCCGTTATTTCCGCTGAAGGCATTCAGATGGATTCCGCTAAGGTCCAAGCTGTCAGTGATTGGCCCGTTCCAAGGTCACGTGTCGAGTTGCAGCGCTTTTTAGGTTTTGCTAATTTCTATCGGCGTTTCATTCGTAATTTCGGTCAAGTTGCTCCCCCTCTCACAGCTCTTACTTCTGTCAAGACGTGTTTTAAGTGGTCCGGTTCCGCCCAGGGGAGCTTTTGATCTTCTAAAAGAACGTTTACGTCCGCTCCTATCCTCGTTACTCCTGACGTCACTAGACAATTCATTGTCGAGGTTGGCCTTCAGAGGTAGGCGTGGGAGCCATTCTATCCCAGCGCTTCCTGTCTGACGATAAGGTTCATCCTTGCGCTTATTTTTCTCATCGCCTGTCGCCATCTGAGCGCAACTATGATGTGGGTAACCGTGAACTGCTCGCCATCCGCTTAGCCCTAGGCGAATGGCGACAGTGGTTGGAGAGCGACCGTTCCTTTTGTCGTTTGGACAGACCATAAGAACCTTGAGTACATCCGTTCTGCCAAACGACTTAATGCCCGTCAAGCTCGTTGGGCGTTGTTTTTCGCTCGTTTCGAGTTTGTGATTTCTTACCGTCCGGGTAGCAAGAACACCAAGCCTGATGCCTTATCCCGTCTGTTTAGTTCTTCTGTGGCTTCTACTGATCCCGAGGGGATTCTTCCTTATGGGCGTGTTGTCGGGTTAACAGTCTGGGGAATTGAAAGACAGGTTAAGCAAGCACTCACGCACACTGCGGCGCCGCCGCTTGTCCTAGTAACCTCCTTTTCGTTCCTGTTTCCACTCGTCTGGCTGTTCTTCAGTGGGCTCACTCTGCCAAGTTAGCTGGTCATCCCGGTGTTCGAGGCACTCTTGCGTCTATCGCCAGCGCTTTTGGTGGCCGACTCAGGAGCGTGACACGCGCCGTTTCGTGGCTGCTTGTTCGGACTGCGCGCAGACTAAGTCGGGTAACTCTCCTCCTGCCGGTCGTCTCAGACCGCTCCCATTCCTTCTCGACCATGGTCTCACATCGCCCTAGACTTCATTACCGGTCTGCCTTTGTCTGCGGGGGAAGACTGTGATTCTTACGGTTGTCGATAGGTTCTCTAAGGCGGCACATTTCATTCCCCTCGCTAAACTTCCTTCCGCTAAGGAGACGGCACAAGTCATTATCGAGAATGTGTTCAGAATTCATGGCCTCCCGTTAGACGCCGTTTCAGACAGAGGCCCGCAATTCACGTCACAGTTTTGGAGAGGAGTTCTGTCGTTTGATTGGTGCGTCCGTCAGTCTCTCTTCCGGGTTTCATCCCCAGTCTAACGGTCAAGCAGAGAGGGCCAATCAGACGATTGGTCGCATACTACGCAGCCTTTCTTTCAGAAACCCTGCGTCTTGGGCAGAACAGCTCCCCTGGGCAGAATACGCTCTGGTCGCTTCCCCTTCGTCTGCTACCGGGTTATCTCCGTTTCAGAGTAGTCTGGGTTACCAGCCTCCTCTGTTCTCATCCCAGCTTGCCGAGTCCAGCGTTCCCTCCGCTCAAGCGTTTGTCCAACGTTGTGAGCGCACCTGGAGGAGGTGAGGTCTGCACTTTGCCGTTACAGGGCACAGACTGTGAGAGCCGCCAATAAACGCAGGATTAAGAGTCCAAGGTATTGTTGCGGCCAGAGAGTGTGGCTTTCCACTCGCAACCTTCCTCTTACGACAGCTTCTCGTAAGTTGACTCCGTGGTTCATTGGGTCCGTTCCGTGTCTCCCAGGTCGTCAATCCTGTCGCTGTGCGATTGCTTCTCCCCGCGACATCTTCGTCGCGTCCATCCTGTCTTCCATGTCTCCTGTGTCAAGCCCTTTCTTCGCACCCCGTTCGTCTTCCCTCCCCCCTCCCGTCCTTGTCGAGAGCGCACCTATTTACAAGGTACATAAGATCATGGACATGCGTTCTCGGGACGGGGTCACCAATACTTAGTGGATTGGGAGGTTACGGTCCTGAGGAGAGGGAGTTGGGTTCCGTCTCGGGACGTGCTGGACCGTTCACTCATTGATGATTTCCTCCGTTGCCGCCAGGATTCCTCCTCGAGTGCGCCAGGAGCGCCTCGGTGAGGTGGGGGTACTGTCATGTTTTGTCATTTATTATCATGTCTTGTCCCTGTGCTTCCCATTCCTATTCGTTTCCCTCTGCTGGTCTTATTAGGTTCTTTTTCCTCTTTCTATCCCTCTCTCCCCCTCCCTCTCTCACTCTCTCGCCTTCTTCTCGTCTCTATGTTCCGTTCCTGCTCCCAGCTGTTCCTTATTCCCTAATCATCATTTAGTCTTCCCACACCTGTTCCCGATCCCTTTTCCCTGATTAGAGTCCCTATTTCTCTCCTTTGTTATTCGTTTCTGCCCTGTCGGTTCCTTGTCTAGAATTCACCGTGCTGTGTTTGTGTATCGCCCTGTCGTGTCGTGTTTCCCTCCAGATGCGTGGTGAGCAGGTGTCTGAGTCTGTTTGGTTCAAGTGCCTTCCCGAGGCAGCCTGCTGTTCACCTGCTGTTCAAGATCGAGTCTCCAGTTTGTCCTCGTCATCTCGAGTGAAAGTTGTGTTTTTTGATTGTATTTACTTTACTGGATTAAAGACTCTGTTTTCGCCAAGTCGCTTTTGGGTCCTCTTTCACCTGCATGACAG
>NW_025758181.1:0-5275 GCF_021184085.1 Oncorhynchus gorbuscha | reverse complement strand
TATCCATTCCTCCCTCTCTCTATCCATTCCTCCCTCACTCTATCCATTCCTCCCTCTCTCTATCCATTCCTCCCTCTCTCTATCCTCCTCTCTCTCTATCCATTCCTCCCTCCTCTATCCATTCCTCCCCTCTCTCTATCCATTCCTCCCTCTCTCTATCCATTTCCTCCCTCTCTCTATCATTCCTCCCTCTCTCTATCATTCCTCCCTCTCTCTATCCATTTCCTCCCTCTCTCTATCATTCCTCCCTCTCTCTATCATTCCTCCCTCTCTCTATAACCTTTCCTCCCTCTCTCTATCATTCCTCCCTCTCTCTATCATTCCTCCTCTCTCTATAACCTTTTTCCTTTCTATCATTCCTCCCTCTCTATCATTCCTCCTCTCTCTATCCATTCTCCCTCTTCTCTATCATTCCTCCTTTCATTATTCTTCCTTTTCTTCCTTTTCGAGAACTTTTTCTTCCTTCTCTTCTCGACATTCCTCCTTCTATCCATTCCTCTCTTCCATCCATTCTCTCTCTATCCATTCCTCCTCTCTATCCATTCCTCCCTCACTCTATCCATTCTCCCTCACTCTATCCATTCTCCTCTCTATCCATTCCTCCTCACTTATCCATTCCTCTCTATCCATTCCTCCTCTCTATCCATTCTTCTCTATCCATTCCTCCCTCTCTCTATCCATTCCTCCCTCTCTATCCATTCCTCCCTCTCTCTATCCATTCCTCCCTCTCTATCATTCTCCTCTCTATCCATTCCTCCCTCACTCTCTATCCATTCCTCCTCTCTCTATCCATTCCTCCTCTCTGTCCCATTCCTCCTCTCTCTATCCATTCCTCCTCTCTCTATCCATTTCATCTCTCTATCCATTCCTCCTCTCTCCTATCCATTTCCTCCCCTCCTCTATCCATTCCTCCCTCTCTCTATCCATTCCTCCCTCTCTATCCATTCCTCCTCTCTCTATCCATTCCTCCCTCTCTCTATCTTCCATCCTCTCTCTATCATTCCTCCTCTCTCTATCCATTTCCTCCTCTCTCTATCATTCCTCCCCTCTTCTCTATCATTCCTCCCTCCTCTCTATCATTCCTCCCTCTCTCTATCATTCCTCCCTCTCTCTATCATTCCTCCCTCTCTCTATAACCTTTTCCTCCTCTCTCTATCATTCCTCCCTCTCTCTATCATTCCTCCCTCTCTCTATCCATTCCTCCCTCTCTCTATCATTCCTCCTCTCTCTATCATTCCTCCCTCTCTATCCATTTCCTCCCTCTCTATCCATTCCTCCTCTCTCTTCTCATTCCTCCTCTCTCTATCCATTCCTCCTCTCTCTATAACCTTCCTCCTCTCTCTATCATTCCTCCCTCTCTATCATTCCTCCCTCTCTCTATCATTCCTCCCTCTCGCTATCCATTCTTCCCTCTCTCTATAACCTTGCCTCCCTCTCTCTATCCATTCCTCCATCACTATCCATTCCTACCTCTATCGATTCCTCACTCTGCCCCTTTCCTCTTTACCCCTCTTTCTCTCCCCTACAACTTCTCTCTCTCTTTGCTCTCTCTTTACCCCCCCCCATCTCTTTCTCCATATCTTTATTCTCTTCCAATCTGCTGTCACAGATAGATAACAGGGGACAGGAGGTCAAGATGAGGAAGGTGAAAGATACCACAGAGTCTGAATAAACTAACACACAATGTCTGTCAATATGTCAGCAGAACAACGACTACAATACCTTATCAAAGATGACATGTCAACTTTACTAGCAATGCTTGATATGAAATACCCACCGTTCATGTGGCTGCTCTGTTGTACTCCTCAGCGTGCACACAGCTTCCATGAATCTGTCCACTCAGCTAACACAATCTGTCCACTCAGCTAACACACACACACACACACACACACACACACACACACACACACACACACACACACACACACACACACACACACACACACACACACACACACACACACACACACACACACACACACACACACGACGCAAGCGTGCTTACACACACACAGACGCACGTGCACACGATACAAACGCAGACACATGTACACACACACACACACACACACACACACACACACACACACACACATTACACACACACACACACATTATTATTATTACGTTATTATTATTATTACATTATTACACACACACACATTACATTACATTATTACACACATTACATTACACACACACACACACACACACGACGCAAGCGTGCTTACACACACACAGACGCACGTGCACACGATACAAACGCAGACACATGTACACACACACACACACACACACACACACACACACACACACACACACACACACACACACACACACACACACACACACACACACACACACACACACACACACACACACACACACACACACACACACACACACACACACACACACAAACAGTGCACAAAGGGTTAAACACGTACACACACTTCTCTGCTGGATGGGGTGCTCTAGAACTGGAAGAGAATAATACATGTTGTTCTCAGAGACGACCTGAGACACGTCACATATAGAATCCTCATGTATCTCTATGTACCGAAACACCCCAGAGAGGACTAAACATTATTCTCAGAACAAATACACCCGGGGGGGTGGGGCTTATTCATTGAGAAAACGGGTTATCGCCGTAAAGTGGATAACCATGGAAAAAAAGGGCCACTGCTTAATTGAATTAGCTACAGATTCCCAAGTGACTTTAGTTTGGCCGGAGAAACGTGTTCCTTGTTTCTCTTTATAATAATAATAATAATATATGCCATTTAGCAGACGCTTATCCAAAGCACTTACAGTCATGTGTGCATACATTCTGCGTATGGGTGGTCCGGGATGAACCCACTACCCTGGCGTTATAAGCGCCATGTTTCTACCAACTGAGCTACAGAAGGACCATATATCTAACGAGGTGCTACGTTATCATAGAGGATGGTCAAAAGACAGACCCAAAGTATTTAGTTTAGAGCTAACTGAAATTGTGAATGTGTGTGTATTTTGGTTAGTGAGTATACGTGTTCATTTTGTTGTGTGCATGTGGGTATATGGGGATCGTGTTAAGTGTGTTGGGTGTGCACGCAACCACAAACACAAATCTTTCTCTTTGTTTGACAGTGCAAACAAAGAAAGACTGATTAAGAGGATAGCGAGGACACCAGAAAAAGTTCCACTTCTAACAGTAAACAGTCCATAATATGCACCAGCTGGACAGGTTTTAGAACTAGACGTGTCACTGTTCACATCAAAATGGGCCGATGAGAAAAAGAGTAATAATGTCTCAATCTGGCTGACATGACAACAGAGCATGTTGAGGAGAAAACACTGAGGGGACTTCCTTATATCGGACTGCTCTGTGTGTGTGATATCAGAGGGATTCCCCATGGACGGTCTCCTGATCTCAACAGAGAAACAAACTGGGTATCATTTCCTTTCCTGAACCTGCCAGCTCTACTGTGTGTGTGTGTGTGTGTGTGTGTGTGTGTGTGTGTGTGTGTGTGTGTGTGTGTGTGTGTGTGTGTGTGTGTGTGTGTGTGTGTGTGTGTGTGTGTGTGTGTGTGTGTGTGTGTGTGTGTGTGTGTGTGTGTGTGGGGACAAGTCAGCCAGATGCGTTAAAGCAAAGTTTCTTGGGAAATACATAATGCCATTCAACCAGTTATCAGTGAATATTGATGACTGTATATGCAAAGCTACTTAGCCAACTAGCTAAGTAGCCAATCACCATGATTATGGTTGGCAAGCCAGAACCGAACAACTGGATACCAGCTAGAACACAACTAACACAACAAAACTAAACATAGCAGCAGATCAAAAGCAAAGAGGTAGCAGAGACTTACAGATTATTGGCTGTAAGTCCATCCAATGGTAAAACGTTTAAAAGAGTGCAGAAGCACAAAGAGTTGGTGCAGGCTACCAAAGAGTTGGTGCAGGCTACCAAAGAGTTGGCTACCAACCAAAGAGTTGGCTACCAGTGAGGGATATATAATAGCTATATTGTGAGAAAAATCCCAAATAGATAGATTCCCAACATGAATCAGCTAGCGTGCTAGCACTAAGCCAATGTATTGGTGTGAAATGGCTAGCTAGTTAGCGGGGTGTACGCTAATAGCTCAATCTGTGACGTCACTCGCTCTGAGACCTTGAAGTAGTTGTTTCCCTTGCTCTGCAAGAGTTTTGTGGAGCAATGGGAGCGATGGGTAACAATACTTCGTAGGGGTCAGTTGTTGATGTGCAAAGGCTCCCTGTGTGCAAAGGCTGTGCAAAGGCTCCCTGTGTGCAAAGGCTCCCTGTGTGCAAAGGCTCCCTGTGTGCAAAGGCTCCTGTGTGTGCAAAGGCTCCCTGTGTGTAAAGGCTCTAATTATTTCTACCCTATAAAGGAGAACAATAAACATCTTGTTTATTTATGACGATATGGATTTATTTGTTCACACAGCCCAGCTATACTCCCTTCCCTGATGCACTCTGTAAGAAGGTATGTTAAACACATGACATCATACACATATCTCATAGTTCATATATTTGTACGTACAAAAAACAAAACACATATGCATGTTCAAAGACAGGGATAATAGAGATTCACACCTGGCTTGGTGCACAAACACAAACATACACCTGGACTGGAGAATCACAGAGCTTGTCCCCAAATGATTCCTCTGTAATCATCGTCACACGCGTAACCTTCTTCAACTCTTCACACGATACATTTGACAACTACCTACCGGAAACAACTTCCTACCAGGAAACAACTACTTGGTCCTCTGTAGCTCAGTTGGTAGAGCATGGCGCTTGTAACGCAGGGTAGTGGGTTCAATCCCCTGGGACCACCCATAATGTAGAATGTATGCACACATGACTGTAAGTCGCTTTGGATAAAAGTGTCTGCTAAATGGCATATATATATATGTATATATATAACTACCTACCGAGCAACTACCTAACAACTACCTGCAGAAACAACTACCTACCAGAGCAAGCTACCTGCCAGAGCAACTGCCTGGCAAGCTGCCTACCGGAGCAAGCTGCCTAACAGCTACCTGCAGAGCAAGCTGCCTGCAAGACAGCTACCTACCGGAGCAGCTGCCTAGCAAGCTACCTACCGGAAACAACTACCAACCAGAAACAACTACCTACCAGAAACAACTACCTACCAGAACAACTACCTAACAACTACCTAACAGCTACACCAGAACAACTACCTAACAACTACCTACCAACTACCAAGCCAGAAACAATAGCTACCAACTACCAACCAGAAACAACTAGC
>NW_025758180.1:0-5275 GCF_021184085.1 Oncorhynchus gorbuscha | reverse complement strand
GTCATGCAGGTGAAAGAGGACCCAAAAGCGACTTAACAGAAACAGAGTTTATTCAAGTCCAAACAGGGAATAACAGACATCCTCTAGTCAGTAGAGGGGAATAACAGGAGAAGCGGCCACAGACTGCAGGTCGCCCGGGTAAGTATGAGCCGTAGTTGACAGAGACACCTGCTCACACGCAGCATCTGATGAAGGCAAAAAACACGGCAGGACAGGCGAAACACAATCACAGCACGGTGAATACTAAACAAGGAACCGACAGGACAGGAAACGGAACACAAAGGAATAAGTAGGAACCAATCAGGGGAAAGGATCGGGAACAGGTGTGGGAAGACTAAATGATGATTAGGGAATAGGAACAGCTGGGAGCAGGAACGGAACGATAGAGAGAAGAGAGAGCGAGAGAGTGAGAGAGGGAGGGGAGAGAGAGGGATAGAAAGAGGGAAAGAACCTAATAAGACCAGCAGAGGGAAACGAATAGAATGGGGAGCACAGGGACGAGACATGATAATAAATGACAAACATGACAGTACCCCCCACTCACCCGGCGCCTCTGGCGCACTCGAGGAGGAATCCTGGCGGCAACGGAGGAAATCATCGATGAGTGAACGGTCCAGCACGTCCGGAGACGGAACCCAACTCCTCTCCTCCAGGACCGTAACCCTCCCAATCCACTAAGTATTGGACCCCGTCCCCGAGAACGCATGTCCATGATCTTATGTACCTTGTAAATGGAGGTGCGCTCTCGACAAGGACGGGAGGAGGAGGAAGACGAACGGGGTGCGAAGAAAGGGCTTAACACAGGAGACATGGAAGACAGGATGGACGCGACGAAGATGTCGCGGAAGAAGCAGTCGCACAGCGACAGGATTGACGACCTGGGAGACACGGAACGGACCAATGAACCGCGGAGTCAACTTACGAGAAGCTGTCGTAAGAGGAAGGTTGCGAGTGGAAAGCCACACTCTCTGGCCGCAACAATACCTTGGACTCTTAATCCTGCGTTTATTGGCGGCTCTCACCGTCTGTGCCCTGTAACGGCAAAGTGCAGACCTCACCCTCCTCCAGGTGCGCTCACAACGTTGGACAAACGCTTGAGGGGAGGGAACGCTGGACTCGGCAAGCTGGGATGAGAACAGAGGAGGCTGGTAACCCAGACTACTCTGAAACGGAGATAACCCGGTAGCAGACGAAGGAAGCGAATTGTGCCGTATTCTGCCCAGGGGGAGCTGTTCTGCCCAAGACGCAGGGTTTCTGAAAGAAAGGCTGCGTAGTATGCGACCAATCGTCTGATTGGCCCTCTCTGCTTGACCGTTAGACTGGGGATGAAACCCGGAAGAGAGACTGACGGACGCACCAATCAAACGACAGAACTCCCTCCAAAACTGTGACGTGAATTGCGGGCCTCTGTCTGAAACGGCGTCTAACGGGAGAGCCATGAATTCTGAATACATTCTCAATAATGATTTGTGCCGTCTCCTTAGCGGAAGGAAGTTTAGCGAGGGAATGAAATGTGCCGCCTTAGAGAACCTATCGACAACCGTAAGAATCACAGTCTTCCCCGCAGACAACGGCAGACCGGTAATGAAGTCTAAGGCGATGTGAGACCATGGTCGAGAAGGAATGGGAGCGGTCTGGGACGACCGGCAGGAGGAGAGTTACCCGACTTAGTCTGCGCGCAGTCCGAACAAGCAGCCACGAAGCGGCGCGTGTCACGCTCCTGAGTCGGCCACCAAAAGCTGGCGAATAGACGCAAGAGTGCCTCGAACACCGGGATGACCAGCTAACTTGGCAGAGTGAGCCCACTGAAGAACAGCCAGACGAAAGTGGAAACAGGAACGAAAAGGAGGTTACTAGGACAAGCGGCGGCCGACGCAGTGTGCGTGAGTGCTTGCTTAACCTGTCTTTCAATTCCCAGACTGTTAACCCGACAACACGCCATAAGGAAGAATCCCCTCGGGATCAGTAGAAGCCACAGAAGAACTAAACAGACGGGATAAGGCATCAGGCTTGGTGTTCTTGCTACCGGACGGTAAGAAATCACAAACTCGAAACGAGCGAAAACAACGCCCAACGAGCTTGACGGGCATTAAGTCGTTTGGCAGAACGGATGTACTCAAGGTTCTTATGGTCTGTCCAAACGACAAAAGGAACGATCGCCCCTCCAACCACTGTCGCCATTCGCCTAGGCTAAGCGGATGGCGAGCAGTTCACGGTTACCCACATCATAGTTGCGCTCAGATGGCGACAGGCGATGAGAAAATAAGCGCAAGGATGAACCTTGTCGTCAGACTGGAAGCGCTGGGATAGAATGGCTCCCACGCCTACCTCTGAAGCGTCAACCTCGACAATGAATTGTCTAGTGACGTCAGGAGTAACGAGGATAGGAGCGGACGTAAAACGTTCTTTTAGAAGATCAAAAGCTCCCTGGGCGGAACCGGACCACTTAAAACACGTCTTGACAGAAGTAAGAGCTGTGAGAGGGGCAGCAACTTGACCGAAATACGAATGAAACGCCGATAGAAATTAGCGAAACCTAAAAGCGCTGCAACTCGACACGTGACCTTGGAAACGGGCCAATCACTGACAGCTTGGACCTTAGCGGAATCCATCTGAATGCCTTCAGCGGAAATAACGGGAACCGAGAAAAGTAACGGAGGAGACATGAAAAGAGCACTTCTCAGCCTTTACGTAGAGACAATTCTCTAAAGGCGCTGTAGGACACGTCGAACGTGCTGAACATGAATCTCGAGTGACGGAGAAAAAATCAGGATATCGTCAAGATAGACAAAAACAAAGATGTTCAGCATGTCTCTCAGAACATCATTAACTAATGCCTGAAAAACAGCTGGCGCATTGGCGAGACCGAACGGCAGAACCCGGTACTCAAAATGCCTAACGGAGTGTTAAACGCCGTTTTCCACTCGTCCCCCCTCTCTGATGCGCACGAGATGGTAAGCGTTACGAAGGTCCAACTTAGTAAAGCACCTGGCTCCCTGCAGAATCTCGAAGGCTGATGACATAAGGGGAAGCGGATAACGATTCTTAACCGTTATGTCATTCAGCCCTCGATAATCACGCAGGGCGCAGAGTACCGTCCTTCTTCTTAACAAAACCCCGCCCCGGCCGGAGAAGAAGAAGGCACTATGGTACCGCGTCAAGAGACACAGACAAATAATCCTCGAGAGCCTTACGTTCGGGAGCCGACAGAGAGTATAGTCTACCTCGAGGAGGAGTGGTCCCCGGAAGGAGATCAATACTACAATCATACGACCGGTGAGGAGGAAGGGAGTTGGCCGGGACCGACTGAAGACCGTGCGCAGATCATGATATTCCTCCGGCACTCTGTCAAATCGCCAGGTTCCTCCTGAGAAGTAGGGAGAGAAGAAACGGGAGGGATGGCAGACATTAAACACTTCACATGACAAGAAACGTTCCAGGATAGGATAGAATTACTAGACCAATTAATAGAAGGATTATGACATACTAGCCAGGGATGACCCAAAACAAACAGGTGTAACGGTGAACGGAAAATCAAAAAATAGTCTCACTGTGGTTACCAGATACTGTGAGAGTTAAAGGTAGTGTCTCAAATTTGATACTGGGAAGATGACTACCATCTAAGGCAAACATGGGCGTAGGCTTGTCTAACGGTCTGAAAGGAATGTTATGTTTCGAACCCATGCTTCATCCATGAAACAACCCTCAGCCCCAGAGTCAATCAAGGCACTGCATGTAGCACCCGAACCGGTCCAGCGTAGATGGACCGACATAATAGTACAAGATCTAGATGAAGAGAACTGAGTAGTAGCGCTCACCAGTAGCCCTCCGCTTACTGATGGGCTCTGGCCTCTTACTGGACATGAATTAACAAAATGTCCAGCAACTCCGCAATAGAGGCACAGGCGGTTGGTGATCCTCGTTCCCTCTCCTTAGTCGAGATGCGAATCCCTCCCAGCTGCATGGGCTCAGTCTCAAAGCCAGAGGAGGAGATGGTTGCGATGCGGAGCAGGGAAACACCGTTGATGCGAGCTCTCTTCCACGAGCCGGTGACGAAGATCTACCCGTCGTTCTATGCGGATGGCGAGAGCAATCAAAGAGTCCACATCTGAGGAACCTCCCGGGAAGAATCTCATCCTTAACCACTGCGTGGAGTCCTCAAGCAAGCCGAGCAGCGCGGCTCGTTCCACTCACTAGGGCAGCAAGAGTGCGAAACTCAATAGAATAATCCGTTATGGACCGTTCACCTTGGCATAAGGAAGCCAGGGCCCTAAACCTCCTACCAAAAACTGAACGGTCAAAAACCCGAATCATCTCCTCTTTAAAGTTCTGGAACTTGTTAGAGCAATCAGCCCTTGCCTCCCAGATAGCTGTGCCCCATTCTCGAGCCCGGCCAGTAAGGAGTGAAATGACGTAAGCAACCCGAGCTCTCTCTCTAGAGTATGTGTTGGGTTGGAGAGAGAACACAATCTCACACTGCGTGAGAAAGGAGCGGCACTCAGTGGGCTGCCCGGGTAGCAAGGTGGGTTATTAACCCTAGGTTCTGGAGGCTCGGCAGGCCAGGAAGTAACAGGTGGCACAAGACGTAGACTCTGGAACTGTCCAGAGGGTCGGAGAGCCTGAGCGGCCAGGTTCTCCACGGCATGGCGAGCAGCAGACAATTCCTGCTCGTGTCTGCCGAGCATGGCTCCTTGGATCTCGACGGCAGTGTAACGACGTCTGAAGTCGCTGGGTCCATTCCTTAGTGAGTTTCCTTCTGTCATGCAGGTGAAGAGGACCCAAAGCGACTTAACAGAAACAGAGTTTATTCCAAGTCCAAACAGGGGAACAGACATCCTCTAGTCTGTAGGGGAATAACAGGGAAGACCTGAACTGCAGGTCGCTTGAAAGGCCGTAGTTGACAGAACACCTGCTCACACGCAGCATCTGATGAAGGCAAAAACACGACAGGACAGGGCGAAAACACAATCACAGCACGGTGAATACTAAACAAAGGAACCGACGGGACAGGAACGGAACACAAAGGAATAAATAGGGACTCCAATCAGGGGAAAGGATCGGGAACAGGTGTGGGAAGACTAAATGATGATTAGGGGAATAGGAACAGCTGGGAGCAGGAACGGAACGATAGAGAGAAGAGAGAGCGAGAGAGTGAGAGAGGGAGGGGGAGAGAGAGGGATAGAAAGAGGGAAAGAACCTAATAAGACCAGCAGAGGGAAACGAATAGAATGGGGAGCACAGGGACAAGACATGATAATAAATGACAAACATGACA
>NW_025758179.1:0-5275 GCF_021184085.1 Oncorhynchus gorbuscha | reverse complement strand
TGTCATGTTTTGTCTTATATTGTCTTGTCATTATGCTTTCCCTTCTGTTCGTTTCCCCCTGCTGGTCTTATTAGGTTCGTTCCCTTTTTCTATCCCTCTCTCTCCCTCTCCCTCTCTCTCCTCTCTCTATCGTTCCATTCCTGCTCCCAGCTGTTCCTCATTCTCCTAACTCACTCATTTAGTCTTTTCACACCTGTCCCCTATTTTGTCCTCTGATTAGAGTCCCTATTTCTCCCCTTGTTTTCCGCTTCTGTCCTTGTCGGATCTTTGTATGATGTTCGCTGTGCTGTGTTCCTGTCTCGCCCTGTCGTGTCTTGTCTCCTTCAGATGCTGCGTGTGAGCAGGTGTCTAAGTCTGCTACGGTCGGTGCCTTCCCGAAGCAACCTGCAGTCAATGCTCGAGTCTCCAGTCTGTCCTCGTTACTACGAGTGGATTTAAGTTTTTTTCCTCTTTTGTTTTCGTCTTGAGTTTTACTGGAATAAAGACTCTGTTTTCGCTAAGTCGCTTTTGGGTCCTCATTCACCTGCATAACAGAAGGATCCGACCAAGAATGGACCCAGCGACTACGGATTCTCATAACACTGCCGTCGAGATCCAGGGAGCTATGCTCGGCAGACATGAGCAGGAATTGTCTGCTGCTCGTCATGCCGTTGAGACCCTGGCCGCTCAGGTTTCCGACCTCTGGACAGTTCCAGAGTCTGCCTCGTGCCACCAGCTACTTCCTGGTCTGCCGAGTCTCCGGAACCTAGGTTAATAACCCACCTTGTTACTCCGGGCAGCCCACTGAGTGCCGCTCCTTTCTCACCCAGTGTGATATTGTGTTCTCTCTCCAACCCAACACATACTCAAGAGAGAGAGCTCGGGTTGCTTACGTCATATCACTCCTTACTGGCCGGGCTCGAGAGTGGGGCACAGCTATCTGGGAGGCAAGGGCTGATTGTTCTAACAATTACCTGAACTTTAAAGAGGAGATGATACGGGTTTTTTGATCGTCAGTTTTTGGTAGGGAGGCTTCTAGGCCCTGGCTTCCCTATGTCAAGGTGATCGATCCATAACGGATTACTCTATAGAGTTTCGCACTCTTGCTGCCTCTAGTGACTGGAACGAGCCGGCGCTGCTCGCTCGCTTTCTGAGGGACTCCACGCAGAGGTTAAGGATGAGATTCTCTCCCAGGAGGTTCCTTCCAGTGTGGACTCTTGATTGCACTCGCCATCCGCATAGAACGACGGGTAGATCTTTCGTCACCGAGCCGTGGAAGAGAGCTCGCGTTAACGGGTTTTCCCTCTCCGCATCAGAACCATCTCCTTCCTCCGGCTCAGAGACTGAGCCCATGCAGCTGGGAGGTATTCGCATCTCGACTAAGGAGAGGGAACGGAGGATCACCAACCGCCTGTGCCTCTATTGCGGATTTGCTGGACATTTTGTCAATTCATGTCCAGTAAAAGCCAGAGCTCATCAGTAAGCGGAGGGCTACTGGTGAGCGCTACTACTCAGGTCTCTCCATCAAGATCCTGTACTACTATGTCGGTCCATCTACGCTGGACCGGTTCGGCTGCTTCATGCAGTGCCTTGATAGACTCTGGGGCTGAGGGTTGTTTTATGGATCGAAGCATGGGCTCGAAACATGACATTCCTCTCAGACAGTTAGGGAAGCCCACGCCCATGTTCCGCCTTAGATGGTAGTCATCTCCCAGTATCAGATATGAGACACTACCTTTAACCCTCACAGTATCTGGTAACCACAGTGAGACTATTTCCTTTTTGATTTTCATTCACCTTTTACACCTGTTGTTTTGGGTCATCCCTGGCTAGTATGTCATAATCCTTCTATTAATTGGTCTAGTAATTCTATCCTATCCTGGAACGTTTCTTGTCATGTGAAGTGTTTAATGTCTGCTATCCCTCCTGTTTCTTCTGTCCCCTCTTCTCAGGAGGAACCTGGTGATTTGACAGGAGTGCCGGAGGAATATCATGATCTGCGCACGGTCTTCAGTCGGTCCAGAGCCAACTCCCTTCCTCCTCACCGGTCGTATGATTGTAGTATTGATCTCCTTCCGGGGACCACTCCCCCTCGGGGTAGACTATACTCTCTGTCGGCTCCCCGAATGTAAGGCTCTCGAGGATTATTTGTCTGTTTCTCTTGGACGCCGGCACCGTAGTGCCTTCTTCCTCTCCTGCCGGGGCGGGGTTTTTTTTTGTTAAGAAGAAAGTCGGTACTCTGCTCCCTGCGTGATTATCGAGGGCTGAATGACATAACGGTTAAGAATCGTTATCCGCTTCCCTTATGTCATCAGCCTTCGAGATTCTGCAGGTAGCCAGGTTCTTTACTAAGTTGGACCTTCGTAATGCTTACCATCTCGTGCGCATCAGAGAGGGGGACGAGTGGAAAACGGCGTTTAACACTCCGTTAGGCATTTTGAGTACCGGGTTCTGCCGTTTGGTCTCGCTAATGCTCCAGCTGTTTTTCAGGCATTAGTTAATGATGTACTGAGAGACATGCTGAACATCTTTGTTTTTGTCTACCTTGACGATATCCTGATTTTTTCACCGTCACTCGAGATTCATGTTCAGCACGTTCGACGTGTACTCCAGCGCCTTTTTAGAGAATTGTCTCTACGTGAAGGCTGAGAAGTGCGCCTTTCATGTCTCCTCCGTCACTTTTCTCTCGGTTCTGTTATTTCCGCTGAAGGCATTCAGATGGATCCCGCTAAGGTCCAGGCTGTCAGTGATTGGTCCGTTCCAAGGTCACGTGTCGAGTTGCAGCGCTTTCTAGGTTTCGCTAATTTCTATCGGCGTTTCATTCGTAATTTCGTCAAGTTGCTGCCCTCTCACAGCTCTTACTTCTGTCAAGACGTGCTTTAAGTGGTCCGGTTCCGCCCAGGGAGCGTTGATCTCCTCAAGAAGCGTTTTACGTCCGCTCCTATCTCGTTACTCCTGACGTCACTAAACAATTCATTGTCAAGGTTGACGCTTCAGAGGTGGGCGTGGGAGCCATTCTATCCCAGCTTCCAGTCTGACGATAAGGTTCATCCTTGCGCTTATTTTTCTCATCGCCTGTCGCCATCGGAACGCAACTATGATGTGGGTAACCACTGAACTGCTCGCCATCCGCTTAGCCCTAGGCGAATGGCGACAGTGGTTGAGGGGGCGACCGTTCCTTTTGTCGTTTGGACTGACCATAAGAACCTTGAGTACATCCGTTCTGCCAAACGACTTAATGCACGTCAAGCTCGTTGGGCGTTGTTTTTCGCTCGTTTCGAGTTTGTGATTTCTTATCGCCCGGGTAATAAGAACACCAAGCCTGATGCCTTATCCCGTCTCTTTAGTTCTTCTGTGGCTTCTACTGATCCCGAGGGGATTCTTCCTTATGGGCGTGTTGTCGGGTTGACAGTCTGGGGAATTGAGAGACAGGTTAAGCAAGCACTCACTCACACTGCGTCGCCGCGCGCTTGTCCTAGTAACCTTCTTTTCGTTCCTGTTTCTACTCATCTGGCTGTTCTTCAGTGGGCTCACTCTGCTAAGTTAGCTGGCCATCCCGGCGTTCGAGGTACTCTTCCTTCTATTCGCCAGCGCTTTTGGTGGCCTACTCAGGAGCGAGACACGCGCCGTTTCGTGGCTGCTTGTTCGGACTGCGCGCAGACTAAGTCAGGTAACTCTCCTCCTGCCGGTCGTCTTCAGACCGCTTCCATTCCTTCGACCATGGTCTCACATCGCCTTAGACTTCATTACCGGTCTGCCTTCGTCTGCTGGGAAGACTGTGATTCTTACGGTTGTCGATAGGTTCTCTAAGGCGGCACATTTCATTCCCCTCGCTAAGCTTCCTTCCGCTAAGGAGACGGCACAAATCTTCATCGAGAATGTGTTCAGAATTCATGGCCTCCCGTTAGACGCTGTTTCAGACAGAGGTCCCGAAATTCACGTCACAGTTTTGGAGGGAGTTCTGTCGTTTGATTGGTGCTTCCGTCAGTCTCTGTTCCGGTTTTCATCCCCAGTCTAACGGTCAAGCAGAAAGGGCCAATCAGACGATTGGTCGCATACTACGCAGCCTTTCTTTTAGAAACCCTGCGTCTTGGGCAGAACAGCTCCCCTGGGCAGAATACGCTCACACTCGCTTCCTTCGTCTGCTACCGGGCTATCTCCGTTTCAGAGTAGTCTGGGTTACCAGCCTCCTCTGTTCTCGTCCCAGCTCGCCGAGTCCAGCGTTCCTCCGCTCAGGCGTTTGTCCAACGTTGTGAGCGCACCTGGAGGAGGGTGAGGTCTGCACTTTGCCGTTACAGGACGCAGACTGTGAGAGCCGCCAATAAACGTAGGATTAAGAGTCCTAGGTATTGTCGCGGCCAGAGAGTGTGGCTTTCCACTCGTAACCTTCCCCTTACGACAGCTTCTCGTAAGTTGACTCCGCGGTTCATTGGTCCGTTCCGTGTCTCCCAGGTCGTCAATCCTGTCGCTGTGCGACTGCTTCTTCCGCGACATCTTCGTCGCGTCCATCCTGTCTTCCATGTCTCCTGTGTCAAGCCTTTCTTCGCACCCCCGTTCGTCTCCCCCCCGTCCTTGTCGAGGGCGCACATATTTACAAGGTACGTAGGATCATGGACATGCGTTCTCGGGGACGTGGTCATCAGTACTTAGTGGATTGGGAGGGTTACGGTCCTGAGGAGAGGAGTTGGGTTCCATCTCGGGACATGCTGGACCGTTCGCTGATTGATGATTTCCTCCGTTGCCACCAGGATTCTCCCGGAGTGCGCCAGGAGGCGCTCGGTGAGTGGGGGTATTGTCATGTTTTGTCTTATATTGTCTTGTCATTATGCTTTCCTTCTGTTCGTTTCCCCCTGCTGGTCTTATTAGGTTCGCTCTCTTTTCTATCCCTCTTCTCCCTCCCTCTCTCTCCTCTCTCTCTATCGTTCCGTTCCTGCTCCCAGCTGTTCCTCATTCTCCTAACTCACTCATTTAGTCTTTTCACACCTGTCCCCTATTTTGTCCTCTGATTAGAGTCCCTATTTCTCCCCTTGTTTTCCGCTTCTGTCCTTGTCGGATCCTTGTATGATGTTCGCTGTGCTGTGTTCCTGTCTCGCCCTGTCGTGTCTTGTCTCCTTCAGATGCTGCGTGTGAGCAGGTGTTTAAGTCTGCTACGGTCGGTGCCTTCCCGAAGCAACCTGCAGTCAATGCTCGAGTCTCCAGTCTGTCCTCGTTACTACGAGTGGATTTAAGTTTTTTTCCTGTTTTGTTTTCGTCTTGAGTTTTACTGGAATAAAGACTCTGTTTTCGCTAAGTCGCT
>NW_025758178.1:0-5275 GCF_021184085.1 Oncorhynchus gorbuscha | reverse complement strand
CTTATATTGTCTTGTCATTTTGCTTTTCCTTCTGTTCGTTTTCCCCCTGCTGGTCTTTTTAGGTTCGTTCCCCTTTTTCTCTCTCCCTCTCTCTCTCTCTTCTCTCTATCGTTCCGTTCCTGCTCCCAGCTGTTCCTATTCCCCTAATCAATCATTTAGTCTTCCCACACCTGTTCCCTATCTTTTCCCCTGATTAGAGTCCCTATTTCTCCCCTTGTTTTCCGTTTCTGTCCTGTCGGATCCTTGTATATTGTTCACCGTGCTGTGTCTTTGTATCACCCTGTCGTGTCGTGTTTCCCTCAGATGCTGCGTGGTGAGCAGGTGTCTGAGTCTGCTACGGTCAGTGCCTTCCCGAGGCAACCTGCAGTTTATTATCGAGTCTCCAGTCAGTTCTCGTGATTACGAGTGGAATTGTTTTTATGCTTTATTTACCGCTCCGATTTGTCTAGGAGGTATTGCTATTTCCTTTAACTGGATTAAAGACTCTGTTTTCGCCAAGTCGCTTTTGGGTCCTCATTCACCTGCATAACAGAAGGATCCGACCAAAGAATGGACCCAGCGACTACAGACGCTCGTAACACTGCCGTCGAGATCAAGGGCCATGCTCGGCAGACACGAGCAGGTGTCTGCTGCTCGTCATGCCATGGAGAACCTGGCCGCTCAGGTTTCCGACCTCTCTGGACAGTTCCAGAGTCTTCGTCTCGTGCCACCTGTTACTTCCTGGTCTGCCGAGTCTCCGGAACCTAGGGTTAATAACCCACCTTGCTACTCCGGGCAGCCCAAGGAGTGCCGCTCCTTTCTCACCCAGTGTGATATTGTGTTCTCTCTCCAACCCAACACATACTCTAGAGAGAGAGCTCGGGTTGCTTACGTCATTTCACTCCCTTACTGGCCGGGCTCGAGTGGGGCACAGCTATCTGGGAGGCAAGGGCTGATTGTTCAAACAATTACCAGAACTTTAAAGAGGAGATGATTCAGGTTTTTGACCGTTCAGTTTTTTTGGTAGGGAGGCTTCTAGGGCCCTGGCTTCCCTATGCCAAGGTGATCGATCCATAACGGATTACTCTATAGAGTTTCGCACTCTTGCTGCCTCTAGTGACTGGAACGAGCCGGCGCTGCTCGCTCGTTTTCTGGAGGGACTCCACGCAGTGGTTAAAGATGAATTCTCTCCCGGGAGGTTCCTTCCAGTGTGGACTCTTTGATTGCTCTCGCCATCCGCATAGAACGACGTGTAGATCTTCGTCACCAAGCTCGTGGAAGAGAGCTCGCGTCAACGGTGTTTCCCCTGCTCCCGCATCGCAGCCATCTCCCTCCTCTGGCTCAGAGACTGAGCCCATGCAGCTGGGAGGTATTCGCATCTCGACTAAGGAGAGGAACGGAGGATCACCAACCGCCTGTGCCTCTATTGCGGATTTGATGGACATTTGTCAATTCATGTCCAGTAAAAGCCAGAGCTCATCAGTAAGCGGAGGGCTACTGGTGGCGCTACTACTCAGGTCTCTCCATCTAGATCCTGTACTACTATGTCGGTCCATCTACGCTGGACCGGTTCGGGTGCTACATGCAGTGCCTTGATAGACTCTGGGGCTGAGGGTTGTTTCATGGACGAAGCATGGGCTCGGAAACATGACATTCCTTTCAGACAGTTAGACAAGCCTACGCCCATGTTAGCCTTAGATGGTAGTCATCTTCCCTGTATCAGATTTGAGACACTACCTTTAACCCTCACAGTATCTGGTAACCACAGTGAGACTATTTCTTTTTTGATTTTAGTTCACCTTTTACACCTGTTGTTTTGGGTCATCCTGGCTAGTATGTCATAATCCTTCTATTAATTGGTCTAGTAATTCTATCCTATCCTGGAACGTTTCTTGTCATGTGAAGTGTTTAATGTCTGCCATCCCTCCCATTTCTTCTGTCCCCACTTCTCAGGAGGAACCTGGCGATTTGACAGGAGTGCCGGAGGAATATCATGATCTGCGCACGGTCTTCAGTGGTCCCGAGCCAACTCCCTTCCTCCTCACCGGTCGTATGATTGTAGTATTGATCTCCTTCCGGGGACCACTCCTCCTCGGGGTAGACTATACTCTCTGTCGGCTCCCCGAACGTAAGGCTCTCGAGGATTATTTGTCTGTGTCTCTTGACGCGGTACCATAGTGCCTTCTTCCTCTCCGGCCGGGGCGGGGTTTTTTTTTTTTGTTAAGAAAAAGGACGGTACTCTGCGCCCCTGCGTGGATATCGAGGCTGAATCACATAACGGTTAAGAATCGTTATCCGCTTCCCCCTTATGTCATCAGCCTTCGAGATTCTGCAGGGGAGCCAGGTGCTTTACTAAGTTGGACCTTCGTAACGCTTACCATCTCGTGCGCATCAGAGAGGGGACGAGTGGAAACGGCGTTTAACACTCCGTTAGGGCATTTTGAGTACCGGGTTCTGCCGTTTGGTCTCGCCAATGCGCCAGCTGTTTTCAGGCATTAGTTAATGATGTTCTGAGAGACATGCTGAACATCTTTGTTTTTGTCTACCTTGACGATATCCTGATTTTTCACCGTCACTCGAGATTCATGTTCAGCACGTTCGACGTGTTCTCCAGCGCCTTTTAGAGAATTGTCTCTACGTGAAGGCTGAGAAGTGCTCTTTTCATGTCTCCTCCGTTACTTTTCTCGGTTCCGTTATTTCCGCTGAAGGCATTCAGATGGATTCCGCTAAGGTCCAAGCTGTCAGTGAGTGGCCCGTTCCAGGTCACGTGTCGAGTTGCAGCGCTTTCTAGGTTTCGCTAATTTCTATCGGCGTTTCATTCGTAATTTCGGTCAAGTTGCTGCCCCTCTCACAGCTCTTACTTCTGTCAAGACGTGTTTTAAGTGGTCGGTTCCGCCCAGGGAGCTTTTGATCTTCTAAAAGAACGTTTTACGTCCGCTCCTATCCTCGTTACTCCTGACGTCACTAGACAATTCATTGTCGAGGTTGACGCTTCAGAGGTAGGCGTGGGAGCCATTCTATCCCAGCGCTTCCAGTCTGACGATAAGGTTCATCCTTGCGCTTATTTTTCTCATCGCCTGTCGCCATCTGAACGCAACTATGATGTGGGTAACCGCGAACTGCTCGCCATCCGCTTAGCCCTAGACAATGGCGACAGTGGTTGGAGGGGCGACCGTTCCTTTTGTCGTTTGGACAGACCATAAGAACCTTGAGTACATCCGTTCTGCCAAACGACTTAATGCTCGTCAAGCTCGTTGGGCGTTGTTTTTCGCTCGTTTCGAGTTTGTGATTTCTTACCGTCCGGGTAGCAAGAACACCAAGCCTGATGCCTTATCCCGTCTTTTTAGTTCTTCTGTGGCTTCTACGGATCCCGAGGGGATTCTTCCTTATGGGCGTGTTGTCGGGTTGACAGTCTGGGGAATTGAAAGACAGGTTAAGCAAGCACTCACGCACACTGCGTCGCCGCGCGCTTGTCCTAGTAACCTTCTTTTCGTTCCTGTTTCTACTCGTCTGGCTGTTCTTCAGTGGGCTCACTCTGCCAAGTTAGCTGGTCATCCGGCGTTCGAGGCACTCTTGCTTCTATTCGCCAGCGCTTTTGGTGGCCGACTCAGGAGCGTGACACGCGCCGTTTCGTGGCTGCTTGTCGGACTGCGCGCAGACTAAGTCAGGTAACTCTCCTCCTGCCGGTCATCTCAGACCGCTCCCCATTCCTTCTCGACCATGGTCTCCACATCGCCTAGACTTCATTACCGGTCTGCCTTTGTCTGCGGGGAAGACTGTGATTCTTACGGTTGTCGATAGGTTCTCTAAGGCGGCACATTTCATTCCTCTCGCTAAACTTCCTTCCGCTAAGGAGACGGCACAAATCATCATCGAGAATGTGTTCAGAATTCATGGCCTCCCGTTAGACGCCGTTTCAGACAGAGGTCCGCAATTCACGTCACAGTTTTGGAGGGAGTTCTGTCGTTTGATTGGTGCGTCCGTCAGTCTCTCTTCCGGGTTTCATCCCCAGTCTAACGGTCAAGCAGAGAGGGCCAATCAGACGATTGGTTGCATACTACGCAGCCTTTCTTTCAGAAACCCTGTGTCTTGGGCAGAACAGCTCCCCTGGGCAGAATACGCTCACAACTCGCTTCCTTCGTCTGCTACCGGGTTATCTCCGTTTCAGAGTAGTCTGGGTTACCAGCCTCCTCTGTTCTCATCCCAGCTTGCCGAGTCCAGCGTTCCCTCCGCTCAAGCGTTTGTCCAACGTTGTGAGCGCACCTGGAGGAGGGTGAGGTCTGCACTTTGCCGTTACAGGGCACAGACTGTGAGAGCCGCCAATAAACGTAGGATTAAGAGTCCAAGGTATTGTTGCGGCAAGAGAGTGTGCCTTTCCACTCGCAACCTTCCTCTTACGACAGCTTCTCGTAAGTTGACTCCAGCGGTTCATTGGTCCGTTCCGTGTCTCCCAGGTCGTCAATCCTGTCGCTGTGCGACTATTTCTTCCGCGACATCTTCGTCGCGTCCATCCTGTCTTCCATGTCTCCTGTGTCAAGCCCTTTCTTCGCACCCCCGTTCGTCTTCCCTCCCCCCTCCCATCCTTGTCGAGAGCGCACCTATTTACAAGGTACGTAGGATCATGGACATGCGTTCTCGGGGACGGGGTCACCAATACTTAGTGGATTGGGAGGTTACGGTCTGAGGAGAGGAGTTGGGTTCCGTCTCGGGGCGTGCTGGACCGTTCACTGATTGATGATTTCCTCCGTTGCCGCCAGGATTCCTCTCGAGTGCGCCAGGAGGCGCTCGGTGAGTGGGGGTACTGTCATGTTTGTCTTATATTGTCTTGTCATTTTGCTTTTCCTTCTGTTCGTTTTCCCCTGCTGGTCTTTTTTAGGTTCGTTCCCCTTTTTCTCTCCCCTCTCTCTCTCTCTTCTCTCTATCGTTCCGTTCCTGCTCCCAGCTGTTCCTATTCCCCTAATCAATCATTTAGTCTTCCCACACCTGTTCCCTATCTTTTCCCCTGATTAGAGTCCCTATTTCTCCCCTTGTTTTCCGTTTCTGTCCTGTCGGATCCTTGTATATTGTTCACCGTGCTGTGTCTTTGTATCGCCCTGTCGTGTCGTGTTTCCCTCAGATGCTGCGTGGTGAGCAGGTGTCTGAGTCTGCTACGGTCCAAGTGCCTTCCCGAGGCAACCTGCAGTTTATTATCGAGTCTCCAGTCAGTTCTCGTGATTACGAGTGGAATTGTTTTTTTATGCTTTATTTACCGCTCCGATTTGTCTAGGAGTATTGCTATTTCCTTTAACTGGATTAA
>NW_025758177.1:0-5275 GCF_021184085.1 Oncorhynchus gorbuscha | reverse complement strand
TCCCATTCTATTCGCTTTCCCTCTGCTGGTCTTATTAGGTTCTTTTCCCTTTTTCTATCCTCTCTCTCTCCCTCCTCACTCTTCCTCGCTCTTTCTCTTCTATCGTTCCGCTCCTGCTCCCAGCTGTTCCTATTCCCCTAATCAATCATTTAGTCTTCCCACACCTGTTCCCGATCCTTTTCCCTGATTAGAGTCCCTATTTCTTCCTTTGTTATTCGTTCCTGTCCTGTCGGTTCCTTGTCTAGAATTCACCGTGCTGTGTTTGTGTATCGCCCTGTCGTGTCGTGTTTTCCTCAGATGCTGCGTGGTGAGCAGGTGTCTGAGTCTGTCTGGTTCCAGTGCCTTCCCGAGGCAACCTGCTGTTCACCTGCTGTTCAAGATCGAGCCTCCAGTTTGTCCTCGTCATTTCGAGTGAAAGTTGTTTTTTTGTTTGTATTTACTTTACTGATTAAAGACTCTGTTTTCGCTAAGTCGCTTTTGGGTCCTCTTTCACCTGCATGACAGAAGGAACCGACCAAGGAATGGACCCAGCGACTTCAGACGCTCGTTACACTGCCGCCGAGATCCAAGGAGCCATGCTCGGCAGACACGAGCAGGAATTGTCTGCTGCTCGCCATGCCGTGGAGAACCTGGCCGCTCAGGTTTCCGACCTTCTGGACAGTTCCAGAGTCTACGCCTCGTGCCACCTGTTACTTCCTGGCCTGCCGAGCCTCCAGAACCTAGGTTAATAACCCACCTTGCTACTCCGGGCAGCCCACTGAGTGCCGCTCCTTCCTCACGCAGTGTGAGATTGTGTTCTCTCTCCAACCCAACACATACTCTAGAGAGAGAGCTCGGGTTGCTTACGTCATTTCACTCCCCTTACTGGCCGGGCTCGAGAATGGGGCACAGCTATCTGGGAGGCAAGGGCTGATTGCTCTAACAAGTTCCAGAACTTTAAAGAGGAGATGATTCGGTTTTTGACCGTTCAGTTTTTGGTGGGGAGGTTTAGGGCCCTGGCTTCCTTATGCCAAGGTGAACGGTCCATAACGGATTATTCTATTGAGTTTCGTGACTCTTGCTGCCTCTAGTGAGTGGAACGAGCCGGCGCTGCTCGCTCGTTTTCTGGAGGGACTCCACGCAGTGGTTAAGGATGAGATTCTCTCCCGGGAGGTTCCTTCAGATGTGGACTCTTTGATTGCTCTCGCCATCCGCATAGAACGACGGGTAGATCTTCGTCACCGGGCTCGTGGAAGAGAGCTCGCATCAACGGTGTTTCCCTGCTCCGCATCGCAACCATCTCCTCCCTCTGGCTCAGAGACTGAGCCCATGCAGCTGGGAGGGATTCGCATCTCGACTAAGGAGAGGGAACGGAGGATCACCAACCGCCTGTGCCTCTATTGCGGAGTTGCTGGACATTTTGTTAATTCATGTCCAGTAAAGCCAGAGCTCATCTGTAAGCGGAGGGCTACAGGTGAGCGCAACTACTCAAGTCTCTCCATCAAAATCCTGTACTACTTTGTCGGTCCATCTACGCTGACCGGTTCGGTGCTACATGTAGTGCCTTGATAGACTCTGGGGCTGAGGGTTGTTTCATGGACGAAGCATGGGTTCGGAACATGACATTCTTTCAGAGAGTTAGAGAAGCCTACGCCCATGTTCGCCTTAGATGGTAGTCATCTTCCCAGTATCAGATTTGAGACACTACCTTTAACCTCACAGTATCTGGTAACCACAGTGAGACTATTTCTTTTTTGATTTTCCGTTCACCGTTTACACCTGTTGTTTTGGGTCATCCCTGGCTAGTATGTCATAATCCTTCTATTAATTGGTCTAGTAATTCTATCCTATCCTGGAACGTTTCTTGTCATGTGAAGTGTTTAATGTCTGCCATCCTCCCGTTTCTTCTGTCCCTACTTCTCAGGAGAACCTGGCGATTTGACAGGAGTGCCGGAGGAATATCATGATCTGCGCACGGTCTTCAGTCGGTCCCGAGCCAACTCCCTTCCTCCTCACCGGTCGTATGATTGTAGTATTGATCTCCTTCCGGGACCACTCCTCCTCGAGGTAGACTATACTCTGTCGGCTCCCGAACGTAAGGCTCTCGAGGATTATTTGTCTGTGTCTCTTGGACGCCGGTACCATAGTGCCTTCTTCCTCCGCCGGGGCGGGGTTCTTTTTGTTAAGAAGAAGGACGGTACTCTGCGCCCTGCGTGGATTATCGAGGGCTGAATGACATAACGGTTAAGAATCGTTATCCGCTTCCCCTTATGTCATCAGCCTTCGAGATTCTGCAGGAGCCAGGTGCTTTACTGTTGGACCTTCGTAACGCTTACCATCTCGTGCGCATCAGAGAGGGGGACGAGTGGAAAACGGCGTTTAACACCCGTTAGGCATTTTGAGTACCGGGTTCTGCCGTTCGGGTCTCGCCAATGCGCCAGCTGTTTTTCAGGCATTAGTTAATGATGTTCTGAGAGACATGCTGAACATTTTTGTTTTTGTCTATCTCGGACGATATCCTGATTTTTTCTCCGTCACTCGAGATTCATGTTCAGCACGTTCGACGTATGTTCTACAGCGCCTTTTAGAGAATTGTCTCTACGTAAAGGCTGAGAAGTGCTCTTTTCATGTCTCCTCCGTTACTTTTCTCGGTTCCGTTATTTCGCTGAAGGCATTCAGATGGATTCCGCTAAGGTCCAAGCTGTCAGTGATTGGCCCGTTCCAAGGTCACGTGGTCGAGTTGCAGCGCTTTAGGTTTCGCTACTTTCTATCGGCGTTTCATTCGTATTTCGGTCAAGTTGCTGCCCCTCTCACAGCTCTTACTTCTGTCAAGACGTGTTTTATGGTCCGGTTCCGCCCAGGAGCTTTTGATCTTCTAAAAGAACGTTTTACGTCCGTCTTATCCTCGTTACTCCTGACGTCACTAGACAATTCATTGTCGAGGTTGACGCTTCAGAGGTAGGCGTGGGAGCCATTCTATCCCAGCGCTTCCAGTCTGACGATAAGGTTCATCCTTGCGCTTATTTTTCTCATCGCCTGTCGGCCATCTGAGCGCAACTATGATGTGGGTAACCGTGAACTGCTCTGCCATCCGCTTAGCCCTAGGCGAATGGCGACAGTGGTTGGAGGGGGCTTAATCGTTCCTTTTGTCGTTTGGACAGACCATAAGAACCTTGAGTACAGATCCGTTCTGCCAAACGACTTAATGCCCGCGCTTCGTTGGGCGTTGTTTTTCGCTCGTTCGAGTTTGTGATTTCTTACCGTCCGGGTAGCAAGAACACCAAGCCTGATGCCTTATCCCGTCTGTTTAGTTCTTCTGTGGCTTCTACTGATCCCGAGGGGATTCTTCCTTATGGGCGTGTTGTCGGGTTAACAGTCTGGGGAATTGAAAGACAGGTTACAAGCACTCACGCACACT
This sequence comes from Oncorhynchus gorbuscha, assembly GCF_021184085.1. Taxonomy (NCBI): domain Eukaryota; kingdom Metazoa; phylum Chordata; class Actinopteri; order Salmoniformes; family Salmonidae; genus Oncorhynchus; species Oncorhynchus gorbuscha. The sequence goes on along the minus strand of NW_025758177.1, from coordinate 1,878 downwards.
GCGGCCGCCGCGCGCTTGTCCTAGTAACCTCCTTTTCGCTCCTGTTTCCACTGCCTGGCTGTTCTTCAGTGGGCTCACTCTGCCAAGTTAGCTGGTCATCCCGGTGTTCGAGGCACTCTTGCGTCTATTCGCCAGCGCTTTTGGTGGCCGACTCAGGAGCGTGACACGCGCCGCTTCGTGGCTGCTTGTTCGGACTGCGCGCAGACTAAGTCGGGCAACTCCTCCTGCCGGTCGTCTCAGACCGCTCCCCATTCCTCTCGACCATGGTCTCACATCGCCTTAGACTTCATTACCGGTCTGCCTTTGTCTGCGGGGAAGACTGTGATTCTTACGGTTGTCGATAGGTTCTCTAAGGCGGCACATTTCATTCCCTCGCTAAACTTCCTTCCGCTAAGGAGACGGCACAAATCATTATTGAGAATGTATTCAGAATTCATGGCCTCCCGTTAGACGCCGTTTCAGACAGAGGCCCGCAATTCACGTCACAGTTTTGGAGGGAGTTCTGTCGTTTGATTGGTGCGTCCGTCAGTCTCTCTTCCGGGTTTCATCCCCAGTCTAACGGTCACAGAGGGCCAATCAGACGATTGGTCGCATACTACGCAGCCTTTCTTTCAGAAACCCTGCGTCTTGGGCAGAACAGCCCTGGGCAGAATACGCTCACAATTCGCCTTCGTCTGCTACCGGTTATCTCCGTTTCCAGTCTGGGTTACCAGCCTCCTCTGTTCTCATCCCAGCTTGCCGAGTCCAGCGTTCCTCCGCTCAAGCGTTTGTCCAACGTTGTGAGCGCACCTGAGGAGGGTGAGGTCTGCACTTTGCCGTTACAGGGCACAGACTGTGAGAGCCGCCAATAAACGCAGGATTAAGAGTCCAAGGTATTGTTGCGGCCAGAGAGTGTGGCTTTCCACTCGCAACCTTCCTCTTACGACAGCTTCGGTAGTTGACTCCGCGGTTCATTGGTCCGTTCCGTGTCTCCCAGGTCGTCAATCCTGTCGCTGTGCGACTGCTTCTTCCGCGACATCTTCGGCGCTGGGCCCATCCTGTCTTCCATGTCTCCTGTGTTAAGCCCTTCTTCGCACCCCCGTTCGTCTTCCCTCCCCCTCCCGTCCTTGTCGAGAGCGCACCTATTTACAAGGTACATAAGATCATGGACATGCGTTCGGGACGGGTCACCAATACTTAGTGGATTGGGAGGGTTACGGTCCTGAGGAGAGGAGTTGGGTTCCGTCTCGGACGTGCTGGACCGTTCACTCATCGATGATTTCCTCCGTTGCCGCCAGGATTCCTCTCGAGTGCGCCAGGAGGCGCTCGGTGAGTGGGGGGTACTGTCATGTTTGTCATTTATTATCTTGTCTTGTCCCTGTGCTTCCCATTCTATTCGTTTCCTCTGCTGGTCTTATTAGTTCTTTTCCCTCTTTCTATCCCTCTCTCTCTCCCCCCCTTCTCACTCTCTCGCTCTCTCTTCTCTCTATCGTTCCGTTCCTGCTCCCAGCTGTTCCTATTCCCCCTAATCAATCATTTAGTCTTCCCACACCTGTTCCCGATCCTTTCCCCTGATTAGAGTCCCTATTTCTTCCTTGTTATTCGTTTCGCCCCACGGTTCCTTGTCTAGAATTCACCGTGCTGTGTTTGTGTATCGCTCTCTGTCGTGTCGTGTTTTCCTCAGATGCTGCGTGGGTAGCAGGTGTCTGAGTCTGTTTGGTTCAAGTGCTCTTTCCCCAGGCAACCTGCTGTTCACCTGCTGTTCAAGATCGAGTCTCCAGTTTGTCCTCCTCGTCATTTAGAGGAAAGTTGTGTTTTTTGGATTGTATTTACTTTACTGGATTAAAGACTCTGTTTTCGCCAAGTCGCTTTTTTGGGTCCTCTTTCACCAGCATGACA
>NW_025758176.1:0-5276 GCF_021184085.1 Oncorhynchus gorbuscha | reverse complement strand
GTCATGCAGGTGAATGAGGACCCAAAAGCGACTTGGCGAAAACAGAGTCTTTAATCCAGTAAAGTAATTCTACAAACATAAGACATAATTCCACTCGTAATGACGAGAACAGACTGGAGACTCGATCAAGAACTGCAGGTTGCCTCGGGAAGGCACTTGAACCTAGCAGACTCAGACACCTGCTCTCCACGCAGCATCTGAGGGAAACACGACACGACAGGGCGATACACAGACACAGCACGGTGAACAATAGACAAGGATCCGACAGGACAGGAACGGAAAACAAGGGAAGAAATAGGGACTCTAATCAGGGGAAAAGATAAGGAACAGGTGTGGGAAGACTAAATGATTGATTAGGGGAATAGGAACAGCTGGGAGCAGGAACGGAACGATAGAGAGAAGAGAGAGAGGAAGGGAGAGAGAAAAAGGGGAACGAACCTAAAAAAGACCAGCAGGGGAAAATGAACAGAGGGAAAAGCAAAATGACAAGACAATCTAAGACAAAACATGACAGTACCCCCACTCACCGAGCGCCTCCTGGCGCACTCGAGGAGGAATCCTGGCGGCAACGGAGGAAATCATCAATGAGTGAACGGTCCAGCACGTCCCGAGACGGAACCCAACTCCTCTCCTCAGGACCGTAACCCTCCCAATCCACTAAGTATTGGTGACCCCGTCCCCGAGAACGCATGTCCATGATCCTACGTACCTTGTAAATAGGTGCGCTCTCGACAAGGACGGGAGGGGGAGGGAAGACGAGACGGGGGTGCGAAGAAAGGGCTTGACACAGGAGACATGGAAGACAGGATGGACGCGACGAAGATGTCGCGGAAGAAGCAGTCGCACAGCGACAGGATTGACGACCTGGGAGACACGGAACGGACCAATGAACCGCGGAGTCAACTTACGAGAAGCTGTCGTAAGAGGAAGGTTGCGAGTGGAAAGCCACACTCTCTGGCCGCAACAATACCTTGGACTCTTAATCCTGCGTTTATTGGCGGCTCTCACAGTCTGTGCCCTGTAACGGCAAAGTGCAGACCTCACCCTCCTCCAGGTGCGCTCACAACGTTGGACAAACGCTTGAGCGGAGGGAACGCTGGACTCGGCAAGCTGGGAAGAGAACAGAGGAGGCTGGTAACCCAGACTACTCTGAAACGGAGATAACCCGGTAGCAGACGAAGGAAGCGAGTTGTGAGCGTATTCTGCCCAGGGGAGCTGTTCTGCCCAAGACGCAGGGTTTCTGAAAGAAAGGCTGCGTAGTATGCGACCAATCGTCTGATTGGCCCTCTCTGCTTGACAGCCGTTAGACTGGGGATGAAACCCGGAAGAGAGACTGACGGACGCACAATCCAAGCGACAGAACTCCCTCCAAAACTGTGGCGTGAATTGCGGGCCTCTGTCTGAAACGGCGTCTAACGGGAAGGCCATGAATTCTAGACACATTCTCGATGATGAAGTTTGTGCCGTCTCCTTAGCGGAAGGAAGTTTAGCGAGGGAATGAAATGTGCCGCCTTAGAGAACCTATCGACAACCGTAAGAATCACAGTGCTTCCCGCAGACAAAGGCAGACCGGTAATGAAGTCTAGGGCGATGTGAGACCATGGTCGAGAAGGAATGGGGAGCGGTCTGGGACGACCGGCAGGAAGAGTTACCCGACTTAGTCTGCGCGCAGTCCGAACAAGCAGCCACGAAGCGGCGCGTGTCACGCTCCTGGTCGGCCACCAAAAGCGCTGGCGAATAGACGCAAGAGTGCCTCGAACACCGGGATGACCAGCTAACTTGGCAGAGTGAGCCCACTGAAGAACAGCCAGACGAGTGGAAACAGGAACGAAAAGGAGGTTACTAGGACAAGCGCGCGGCGGCGCAGTGTGCGTGAGTGCTTCTTAACCTGTCTTTCAATTCCCCAGACTGTCAACCCGACAACACGCCCATAAGGAAGAATCCCCTCGGGATCAGTAGAAGCCACAGAAGAAGAACTAAACAGACGGGATAAGGCATCAGGCTTGGTGTTTTTGCTACCCGGACGGTAAGAAATCACAAACTCGAACGAAGCGAAAAACAACGCCCAACGGAGCTTGACGGGCATTAAGTCGTTTGGCAGAACGGATGTACTCAAGGTTCTTATGGTCTGTCCAAACGACAAAAAACAGTCGCCCCCTCCAACCACTGTCGCCATTCGCCTAGGGCTAAGCGGATGGCGAGCAGTTGTGATTTACCCACATCATAGTTGCGTTCAGATGGCGACAGGCAATGAGAAAAATAAAGCGCAAGGATGAACCTTATCGTCAGACTGGAAGCGCTGGGATAGAATGGCTCCACGCCTACCTCTGAAAGCGTCAACCTCGACAATGAATTGTCTAGTGACGTCAGGAAGTAACGAGGATAGGAAGGCGGACGTAAAACGTTCTTTAGAGATCAAAAGCTCCTGGGCGGAACCGGACCACTTAAAACACGTCTTGACAGAAGTAAGAGCTGTGAGAGGGGCAGCAACTTGACCGAAATTACGAATGAAACGCCGATAGAAATTAAACGAAACCTAAAAAGCGCTGCAATTCGACACGTGACCTTGGAACAGGCCAATCGCAACAGCTTGGACCTTAGCGGAATCCATCTGAATGCCTTCAGCGGAAATAAAACGGAACCGAGAAAAGTACTTGGAGGAGACATGAAAAGAGCACTTCTCAGCCTTCACGTAGAGACAATTCTCTAAAAGGCGCTGTAGAACACCGTCGACGTGCTGAACATGAATCTCGAGTGACGGTGAAAAAATCAGGATATCGTCAAGATAGACAAAAACAAAGATGTTCAGCATGTCTCTCAGAACATCATTAACTAATGCCTGAAAAACAGCTGGCGCATTGGCGAGACCAAAACGGCAGAACCCGGTACTCAAAATGCCCTAACGGGTGTTAAACGCCGTTCCACTCGTCCCCTCTCTGATGCGCCGAGATGGTAAGCGTACGAAGGTCAACTTAGTAAGCACCTGGCTCCTGCAGATCTCGAAGGCTGATGACATAAGGGGAGCGGATAACGATTCTTAACCGTTATGTCATTCAGCCCTCGATAATCCACGCAGGGCGCAGAGTACCGTCCTTTTTCTTAACAAAAAAGAACCCCGCCCCGGCCGGAGGAGGAAGAAGGCACTATGGTACCGGCGTCAAGAGACACAGATAAATAATCCTCGAGAGCCTTACGTTCAGGAGCCGACAGAGAGTATAGTCTACCCCGAGGAGGAGTGGTCCCCGGAAGGAGATCAATACTACAATCATACGACCGGTGAGGAGGAGGAAGGGAGTTGGCTCGGGACCGACTGAAGACCGTGCGCAGATCATGATATTCCTCCGGCACTCCTGTCAAATCGCCAGGTTCCTCCTGAGAAGTGGGGACAGAAGAAATGGGAGGGATGGCAGACATTAAACACTTCACATGACAAGAAACGTTCCAGGATAGGATAGAATTACTAGACCAATTAATAGAAGGATTATGACATACTAGCCAGGGATGACCCAAAACAACAGGTGTAAAAGGTGAGCAGAAAAATCAAAAAAGAAATAGTCTCACTGTGGTTACCAGATACTGTGAGAGTTAAAGGTAGTGTCTCAAATCTGATACTGGGAAGATGACTACCATCTAAGGCAAACATGGGCGTAGGCTTGTCTAACTGTCTGAAAGGAATGTCATGTTTCCGAGCCCATGCTCGTCCATGAAACAACCCTCAGCCCCCGAGTCAATCAAGGCACTGCATGTAGCACCCGAACCGGTCCAGCGTAGATGGACCGACATAATAGTACAGGATCTAGATGAAGAGACCTGAGTAGTAGCGCTCACCAGTAGCCCTCCGCTTACTGATGAGCTCTGGCCTTTTACTGGACATGAATTGACAAAATGTCCATCAAATCCGCAATAGAGGCACAGGCGGTTGGTGATCCTCCGTTCCTCTCCTTAGTCGAGATGCGAATACCTCCCAGCTGCATGGGCTCAGTCTCTGAGCCAGAGGGAGGAGATGGTTGCGATGCGGAGCAGGGAAACACCGTTGACCGAGCTCTCTTCCACGAGCTTGGTGACGAAGATCTACCCGTCGTTCTATGCGGATGGCGAGAGCAATCAAAGAGTCCACACTGGAAGGAACCTCCCGAGAGAGAATCTCATCTTTGACCACTGCGTGGAGTCCCTCCAGAAAACGAGCGAGCAGCGCGGCTCGTTCCAGTCACTAGAGGCAGCAAGGTGCGAAACTCTATAGAGTAATCCGTTATGGATCACCTTGGCATAGGGAAGCCAGGGCCCTAAAGCCTCCTACCAAAAACTGAACGGTCAAAAACCCGAATCATCTCCTCTTTAAAGTTCTGGTAATTGTTTGAACAATCAGCCCTTGCCTCCCAGATAGCTGTGCCTCACTCTCGGCCCGGCCAGTAAGTGAAATGCGCGTAAGCAACCGAAGCTCTCTCGCTAGAGTATGTGTTGGGTTGGAGAGAGAACACAATATCACACTGGGTGAGAAAGGACTCCGTGGGCTGCCGGAAGCAAGGTGGGTTATTAACCCTAGGTTCCGGAGGCTCGGCAGGCCAGGAAGTAACAGGTGGCACGAGACGAAGACTCTGGAACTGTCCAGAGGTCGGAAACCTGAGCGGCCAGGTTCTCCACGGCATGGCGAGCAGCAGACAATTCCTGCTCGTGTCTGCCGAGCATGGCTCCTTGGATCTCGACGGCAGTGTTACGAACGTCTGTAGTAAGCTGGGTCCATTCTTTGGTCGGATCCTTCTGTCATGCAGGTGAATGAGGACCCAAAAGCGACTTGGCGAAAACAGAGTCTTTAATCCAGTAAAGTAATTCTACAAACATAAGACATAATTCCACTCGTAATGACGAGAACAGACTGGAGACTCGATCAAGAACTGCAGGTTGCCTCCGGGAAGGCACTTGAACCCTAGCAGACTCCAAGACACCTGCTCTCCACGCAGCATCTGAGGAAACACGACACGACAGGGCGATACACAAACACAGCACGGTGAACAATAGACAAGGATCCGACAGGACAGGAACGGAAAACAAGGGAAGAAATAGGGACTCTAATCAGGGGAAAGATAAGGAACAGGTGTGGGAAGACTATTGATTGATTAGGGGAATGGGAACAGCTGGGAGCAGGAACGGAACGATAGAGAGAAGAGAGAGAGGAGGGAGAGAGAAAAAGGGGAACGAACCTAAAAAGAAAGACCTGCAGGGGAAAATGAACAGAGGGAAAAGCAAAATGACAAGACAATCTAAGACAAAACATGACA
>NW_025758175.1:0-5276 GCF_021184085.1 Oncorhynchus gorbuscha | reverse complement strand
TAAAGTAGTGCACTATGAGTCCTGGTCTAAAGTAGTGCACTATGGGTCCTGGTCTAAAGTAGTCCACTATGAGCCCTGGTCAACAGTAGTCCACTATGGGCCCTGGTCAACAGTAGTGCACTATGGGTCCTGGTCAACAGTAGTGCACTATGGGTCCTGGTCAACAGTAGTGCACTATGGGTCCTGGTCAACAGTAGTGCACTATGGGTCCTGGACAACAGTGGTCCACTATGGGTCCTGGTCAACAGTGGTCCACTATGGGTCCTGGTCAACAGTGGTCCACTATGGGTCCTGGTCAACAGTAGTGCACTATTGGTCCTGGTCAACATTAGTCCTGGTCTAAAGTAGTGCATTATGGGTCCTGGTCAACAGTAGTGCATTATGGGTCCTGGTCAACAGTAGTGCACTATGGGTCCTGGTCAACAGTAGTCCACTATGGGTCCTGGTCAACAGTAGTCCTGGTCAACAGTAGTGCATTATGGGTCCTGGTCAACAGTAGTCCACTATGGGTCCTGGTCACCAGTAGCGCATTATGGGTCCTGGTCTCCAGTAGTGCATTATGGGTCCTGGTCACCAGTAGTGCATTATGGGTCCTAGTCACCAGTAGTGCATTATGGGTCCTGGTCACCAGTAGTGCATTATGGGTCCTGGTCAACAGTAGTGCATTATGGGTCCTGGTCAACAGTAGTGCATTATGGGTCCTGGTCAACAGTAGTGCATTATGGGTCCTGGTCAACAGTGGTCCATTATGGGTCCTGGTCAACAGTAGTCCACTATGGGTCCTGGTCAACAGTAGTCCACTATGGGTCCTGGTCAACAGTAGTCCACTATGGGTCCTGGTCAACAGTAGTGCACTATGGGTCCTGGTCAACAGTAGTCATTATGGGTCCTGGTCAACAGTAGTCCACTATGGGTCCTGGTCAACAGTAGTCCACTATGGGTCCTGGTCAACAGTAGTCATTATGGGTCCTGGTCAACAGTAGTCCACTATGGGTCCTGGTCAACAGTAGTCCACTATGGGTCCTGGTCAACAGTAGTGCATTATGGGTCCTGGTCACCAGTAGTGCATTATGGGTCCTGGTCAACAGTAGTGCATTATGGGTCCTGGTCAACAGTGGTCCACTATGGGTCCTGGTCAACAGTAGTGCATTATGGGTCCTGGTCACCAGTAGTGCATTATGGGTCCTGGTCACCAGTAGTGCATTATGGGTCCTGGTCAACAGTAGTGCATTATGGGTCCTGGTCAACAGTGGTCCACTATGGGTCCTGGTCAACAGTAGTGCATTATGGGTCCTGGTCAACAGTAGTCCACTATGGGTCCTGGTCAACAGTGGTCCACTATGGGTCCTGGTCAACAGTAGTGCATTATGGGTCCTGGTCAACAGTGGTCCATTATGGGTCCTGGTCAACAGTAGTCCACTATGGGTCCTGGTCAACAGTAGTCCACTATGGGTCCTGGTCAACAGTAGTTCACTATGGGTCCTGGTCAACAGTAGTCCACTATGGGTCCTGGTCAACAGTAGTGCACTATGGGTCCTGGTCAACAGTAGTGCATTATGGGTCCTGGTCAACAGTAGTGCATTATGGGTCCTGGTCAACAGTAGTGCACTATGGGTCCTGGTCAACAGTAGTGCACTATGGGTCCTGGTCACCAGTAGTGCATTATGGGTCCTGGTCAACAGTAGTGCATTATGGGTCCTGGTCAACAGTAGTGCACTATGTGTCCTGGTCACCAGTAGTGCATTATGGGTCCTGGTCACCAGTAGTGCATTATGGGTCCTGGTCAACAGTAGTCCACTATAGAGGGAATAAGGAGATATTTGGGATGCAAATGAAGTATTTCCTGTTAAAATGTCATTACCTGTCCCTGATGCCCCGTACTCCTCCTCCTCCTCTTCCTCCGTTATCTTCACTCCTCCACCCCATCACCATGGTGACTCCCCCATCCAGGGACTCTTCCCGACACCCCTCTCCTCCGCCATCCTTGCTCCTCCCCTTAGCAGCGTCCGCCGTCCGATTGGCTGGGCATCTGGGACTCGTCCTGGGACACGCCCCTACTAGGCCGGTGACTTCGCGTCCAGTCTGTCCTCCTCCCCAGTCTTGTGAGAGTCGGGGGAAGTAGTCCCACTTCCTCATCCCCGTGGGTTCCGGAGGGCGGGGCCTCTGCCTGGGCCTGTCCTCAGATAGGGCTAAAGCTCGAGGCTTTCTTGTGGAAGCTGCCGAACGGGAAGGAAGCTTTGTGTCTACTACACCACTAATGCTAACACCGTCGCTACCACCCCTTAGCCCATCCTCCTCCACCCCGCCTGGTGGGCAGAGCTCTCACCAGGCTTAGACCCAGCTGCTGCAGCAGGAACGACCGCTGGAGCCTGGACGTAGCAGCGTTAGCCGCCAGGTTAGCGTTAGCCTCTTGGTTAGCGTTAGCGGCTAGGTTAGCGTTAGCGGCTAACTCGGCGGTTGCCTGCTGCTGCCTGAGTCTCTGCTGTTCTGCGTGGGTGTGTTGGCGGTGTTGTGTGGCCCGGTGGTCTGCCGGGCGGGGACATGGGCATGGTGCGGGTGGTCAGGTAGTGCTTACAGGCCTTGGACTACGGCGCTTCAGGTGGAGGTGAGAGGCAGCTAGCAGCACGTCCATCACGTTGCTCTCTCCTAGCATCAGGGTGGAGGTGTACATCATGTCCACCAGGGCAGCAAACGCCTCCGCTGTCACCACCTGCAGTAACACATCACCATAATCATCATCATCATCATCATCACCACCTGCATTAACACACATCATCATCATCATCACCACCTGCAGTAACACACATCATCATCATCATCATCATCACCTGCAGTAACACACATCATCATCATCATCATCATCACCACCTGCAGTAACACACATCATCATCATCATCACCACCTGCAGTAACACACATCATCATCATCATCATCATCACCACCATGCAGTAACACACATCATCATCATCATCACCATCATCACACCTGTAGTAACCACATCATCAATCATCATACATCATCATCATCACCACCTGTAGTAACACACATCATCATCATCATCATCACCACCTGTAGTAACACACATCATCATCATCATCACCACCTGCAGTAACACACATCATCATCATCACCACCTGTAGTAACACACATCATCATCATCATCATCATCACCACCTGTAGTAACACACATCATCATCATCATCATCACCACCACCACCTGCAGTAACACACATCATCATCATCATCATCACCACCTGCAGTAACACACATCATCATCATCATCATCACCACCTGTAGTAACACACATCATCATCACCACCTGTAGTAACACATCATCATCATCATCATCACCACCACCACCTGCAGTAACACACATCATCATCATCATCATCACCACCTGTAGTAACACACATCATCATCATCATCATCACCACCTGTAGTAACACACATCATCATCATCATCATCACCACCTGTAGTAACACACATCATCATCATCATCATCATCATCATCACCTGTAGTAACACACATCATCATCATCATCATCATCACCACCTGCAGTAACACACATCATCATCATCATCATCATCATCATCATCTGCAGTAACACACATCATCATCATCATCATCATCATCATCATCATCACCACCATAAGTAACACACATCATCGTCGTCGTCGTCGTCGTCGCCGCGCCGGTCGACGCACGTCATCGTCGCCGCCGCCGCTGCGGTGACGCACGTCGTCGTCGTCGTCGTCGTCGTCACCGCCTGCGTTGACATCATCATCATCATCATCATCATCACCTGCAGTAACACACATCATCATCATCATCATCATCACCACCACCTGTTATAGACTCATCATCCTCATCCTCATCACACGTTATAAACTCAACATCCTCATCACCCGTCATACTCATCATCCTCATCTTAATCATCACCATCGTCATCATCCTCATTACCCCTGTTATAAATGCATCATCCTCATCACCCATTATACTCATCATCCTCATCTTAATCATCACCATCGTCATCATCCTCATTACCCTGTTATAAATGCATCATCCTCATCACCCCTAATACTCATCATCCTCATCCATCACTCATCATCCCACCGTCATTACTCATCATCCTCATCATCACCCTCATCATCCTCATCTTAATCATCACCCCGTCATCATCCTCATCTTAATCATCACCCTCGTCATCATCCTCATTACCCCTGTTATAAACTCATCATCCTCATCACCCGTAATACTCATTATCCTCATCTTAATCCATCACCCCGCCATCATCCTCATTACCCTGTTATAAACTCAACATCCTCATCACCCGTAATACTCATTATCCTCATCTTAATCATCACCCCGTCATCATCCTCACCATCACCCCGTACATCATCCTCACCATCACCCCCGTCATCATCCTCATCATCACCCCCGTCATCATCCTCATCTTAATCATCACCCCAGTCATCATCCTCATCTTAATCATCACCCCGTCATCATCCTCATTACCCCTGTTATAAACTCATCATCCTCATCACCCGTAATACTCATTATCCTCATCTTAATCATCACCCCCGTCATCATCCTCATTACCCCTGTTATAAACTCATCATCCTCATCACCCGTAATACTCATCATCCTCATCCTCATCATCACCCCCGTCATCATCCTCATTACCCCTGTTATAAACTCAACATCCTCATCACCCGTAATAGACTCATCATCCTCATCTTCATCATCACCCCCGTCATCATCCTCATCATCCGTAATAGACTCATCATCCTCATCACCCGTAATACTCATCATCCTCATCTTAATCATCACCCCCGTCATCATCCTCATCATCCGTAATAGACTCATCATCCTCATCATCACCCCCGTCATCATCCTCATCACCCGTAATACTCATCATCCTGATCTTAATCATCACCCCCGTCATCATCCTCATCACCCGTAATACTCATCATCCTCATCTTAATCATCACCCCCGTCATCATCCTCATCACCCGTAATACTCATCATCCTCATCTTCATCATCACCCCCGTCATCATCCTCATCACCCGTAATACTCATCATCCTCATCTTCATCATCATCACCCCCGTCATCCTCATCATCCTCATCACCCGTAATACTCATCATCCTCATCTTCATCATCACCCCCGTCATCATCCTCATCACCCGTAATACTCATCATCCTCATCATCCTCATCTTCATCATCACCCCCGTCATCATCCTCATCATCCTCATCACCCGTAATACTCATCA
>NW_025758174.1:0-5277 GCF_021184085.1 Oncorhynchus gorbuscha | reverse complement strand
TGTTATGCAGGTGAATGAGGACCCAAAAGCGACTTGGCGAAAACAGAGTCTTTAATCCAGTAAAGTAACTTTACAATCAAAAGGCATAATTCTACTCGTAATGACGAGAACAGACTGGAGACTTGATCAAGAACTGCAGGTTGCCTCGGGAAGGCACTTGAACGTAGCAGACTCAGACACCTGCTCACCACGCAGCATCTGAGGGAAACACGACACGACAGGGCGATACATAGACACAGCACGGTGAACAATAGACAAGGATCCGACAGGGCAGGAACGGAAAACAAGGAGAGAAATAGGGACTCTAATCAGGGAAAAGGATCGGGAACAGGTGTGGGAAGACTAAATGATTGATTAGGGGAATAGGAACAGCTGGGAGCAGGAACGGAACGATAGAGAGAAGAGAGAGAGGAAGGGAGAGAGAAAAAGGGGAACGAACCTAAAAAGACCAGCAGGGGGAAAATGAACAGAGGGAAAAGCAAAATGACAAGACAATCTAAGACAAAACATGACAGTACCCCCCCACTCACCGAGCGCCTCCTGGCGCACTCGAGGAGGAATCCTGGCGGCAACGGAGGAAATCATCAATAAGCGAACGGTCCAGCACGTCCCGAGACGGAACCCAACTCCTCTCCTCAGGACCGTAACCCTCCCAATCCACTAAGTATTGGTGACCCCGTCCCCGAGAACGCATGTCCATGATCCTACGTACCTTGTAAATAGGTGCGCTCTCGACAAGGACGGGAGGGGGGAGGGAAGACGAACGGGGGTGCGAAGAAAGGGCTTGACACAGGAGACATGGAAGACAGGATGGACGCGACGAAGATGTCGCGGAAGAAGCAGTCGCACAGCGACAGGATTGACGACCTGGGAGACACGGAACGGACCAATGAACCGCGGAGTCAACTTACGAGAAGCTGTCGTAAGAGGAAGGTTGCGAGTGGAAAGCCACACTCTCTGGCCGCAACAATACCTTGGACTCTTAATCCTGCGTTTATTGGCGGCTCTCACAGTCTGTGCCCTGTAACGGCAAAGTGCAGACCTCACCCTCCTTCCAGGTGCGCTCACAACGTTGGACAAACGCTTGAGCGGAGGGAACGCTGGACTCGGCAAGCTGGGATGAGAACAGAGGAGGCTGGTAACCCAGACTACTCTGAAACGGAGATAACCCGGTAGCAGACGAAGGAAGCGAGTTGTGAGCGTATTCTGCCCAGGGGAGCTGTTCTGCCCAAGACGCAGGGTTTCTGAAAGAAAGGCTGCGTAGTATGCGACCAATCGTCTGATTGGCCCTCTCTGCTTGACCGTTAGACTGGGGATGAAACCCGGAAGAGAGACTGACGGACGCACCAATCAAACGACAGAACTCCCTCCAAAACTGTGACGTGAATTGCGGGCCTCTGTCTGAAACGGCGTCTAACGGGAGGCCATGAATTCTGAACACATTCTCGATGATGATTTGTGCCGTCTCCTTAGCGGAAGGAAGTTTAGCGAGGGGAATGAAATGTGCCGCCTTAGAGAACCTATCGACAACCGTAAGAATCACAGTCTTCCCCGCAGACAAAGGCAGACCGGTAATGAAGTCTAGGGCGATGTGAGACCATGGTCGAGAAGGAATGGGGAGCGGTCTGAGACGACCGGCAGGAGGAGAGTTACCCGACTTAGTCTGCGCGCAGTCCGAACAAGCAGCCACGAAACGGCGCGTGTCACGCTCCTGAGTCGGCCACCAAAAGCGCTGGCGAATAGACGCAAGAGTGCCTCGAACACCGGGATGACCAGCTAACTTGGCAGAGTGAGCCCACTGAAGAACAGCCAGACGAGTGGAAACAGGAACGAAAAGGAGGTTACTAGGACAAGCGCGCGGCGACGCAGTGTGCGTGAGTGCTTGCTTAACCTGTCTTTCAATTCCCCAGACTGTCAACCCGACAACACGCCCATAAGGAAGAATCCCTCGGGATTAGTAGAAGCCACAGAAGAACTAAACAGACGGGATAAGGCATCAGGCTTGGTGTTCTTGCTACCCGGACGGTAAGAAATCACAAACTCGAAACGAGCGAAAACAACGCCCAACGAGCTTGACGGGCATTAAGTCGTTTGGCAGAACGGATGTACTCAAGGTTCTTATGGTCTGTCCAAACGACAAAAGGAACGGTCGCCCCTCCAACCACTGTCGCCATTCGCCTAGGGCTAAGCGGATGGCGAGCAGTTCGCGGTTACCCACATCATAGTTGCGCTCAGATGGCGACAGGCGATGAGAAAAATAAGCGCAAGGATGAACCTTATCGTCAGACTGGAAGCGCTGGGATAGAATGGCTCCCACGCCTACCTCTGAAGCGCCAACCTCGACAATGAATTGTCTAGTGACGTCAGGAGTAACGAGGATAGGAGCGGACGTAAAACGTTCTTTTAGAAGATCAAAAGCTCCCTGGGCGGAACCGGACCACTTAAAACACGTCTTGACAGAAGTAAGAGCTGTGAGAGGGGCAGCAACTTGACCGAAATTACGAATGAAACGCCGATAGAAATTAGCGAAACCTAAAAAGCGCTGCAACTCGACACGTGACCTTGGAACGGGCCAATCACTGACAGCTTGGACCTTAGCGGAATCCATCTGAATGCCTTCAGCGGAAATAACGGAACCGAGAAAAGTAACGGAGGAGACATGAAAAGAGCACTTCTCAGCCTTCACGTAGAGACAATTCTCTAAAAGGCGCTGTAGAACACGTCGAACGTGCTGAACATGAATCTCGAGTGACGGTGAAAAATCAGGATATCGTCAAGATAGACAAAAACAAAGATGTTCAGCATGTCTCTCAGAACATCATTAACTAATGCCTGAAAAACAGCTGGCGCATTGGCGAGACCAAACGGCAGAACCCGGTACTCAAAATGCCCTAACGGAGTGTTAAACGCCGTTTTCCACTCGTCCCCCTCTCTGATGCGCACGAGATGGTAAGCGTTACGAAGGTCCAACTTAGTAAAGCACCTGGCTCCCTGCAGAATCTCGAAGGCTGATGACATAAGGGGAAGCGGATAACGATTCTTAACCGTTATGTCATTCAGCCCTCGATAATCCACGCAGGGGCGCAGAGTACCGTCCTTCTTCTTAACAAAAAGAACCCCGCCCCGGCCGGAGAGGAAGAAGGCACTATGGTACCGGCGTCAAGAGACACAGATAAATAATCCTCGAGAGCCTTACGTTCGGGAGCCGACAGAGAGTATAGTCTACCCCGAGGAGGAGTGGTCCCCGGAAGGAGATCAATACTACAATCATACGACCGGTGAGGAGGAAGGGAGTTGGCTCGGGACCGACTGAAGACCGTGCGCAGATCATGATATTCCTCCGGCACTCCTGTCAAATCGCCAGGTTCCTCCTGAGAAGTGGGGACAGAAGAAATGGGAGGGATGGCAGACATTAAACACTTCACATGACAAGAAACGTTCCAGGATAGGATAGAATTACTAGACCACTAATAGAAGGATTATGACATACTAGCCAGGATGACCCAAAACAACAGGGGTGTAAAAGGTGAACGAAAAATCAAAAAAGAAATAGTCTCACTGTGGTTACCAGATACTGTGAGAGTTAAGGTAGTGTCTCAAATCTGATACTGGGAAGATGACTACCATCTAAGGCAAACATGGGCATAGGCTTGTCTAACTGTCTGAAAGGAATGTCATGTTTCCTGAGCCCATGCTTCGTCCATGAAACAACCCTCAGCCCCAGAGTCAATCAAGGCACTGCATGGCATCTTAACCGGTCCAGCGTAGATGGACCGACATAGTAGTACAGGATCTAGATGAAGAGACCTGAGTAGTAGCGCTCACCAGTAGCCCTCCGCTTACTGATGAGCTCTGGCCTTTTACTGGCCATGAATTGACAAATGTCCATCAAATCCGCAATAGAGGCACAGGCGGTTGGTGATCTCTCCTCCCTCTCCTTGGTCGAGATGCGAATACCCTCCAGCTGCATGGGCTCAGTCTCTGAGCCAGAGGAGGGAGATGGTTGCGATGCGGAGCAGGGAAACACCG
This sequence comes from Oncorhynchus gorbuscha, assembly GCF_021184085.1. NCBI lineage: Eukaryota > Metazoa > Chordata > Actinopteri > Salmoniformes > Salmonidae > Oncorhynchus > Oncorhynchus gorbuscha. The sequence continues at coordinate 1,248 of NW_025758174.1, read as the reverse complement.
TTGACGCGAGCTCTCTTCCACGAGCTTGGTGACGAAGATCTACCCGTCGTTCTATGCGGATGGCGAGAGCAATCAAAGAGTCCACACTGGAAGGAACCTCCCGAGAGAGACCATCTTTGACCACTGCGTGGAGTCCCTCCAGAAAACGAGCGAGCAGCGCCGGCTCGTTCCAGTCACTAGAGGCAGCAAGAGTGCGAAACTCTATAGAGTAATCCGTTATGGATCGATCACCTTGGCATAGGAAGCCAGGGCCCTAGAAGCCCTCCTACCAAAAACTGAACGGTCAAAAACCCGAATCATCTCCTCTTAAAGTTCTGGTAATTGTTAGAACAATCAGCCCTTGCCTCCCAGATAGCTGTGCCCCACTCTCGAGCCCGGCCAGTAAGGAGTGAAATGACGTAAGCAACCCGAGCTCTCTCGCTAGAGTATGTGTTGGGTTGGAGAGAGAACACAATATCACACTGGGTGAAAGGAGCGGCACTCGTGGGCTGCCCGGAGTAGCAAGGTGGGTTATTAACCCTAGGTTCGGAGGCTCGGCAGGCCAGGAAGTAACAGGTGGCACGAGACGAAGACTCTGGAACTGTCCAGAGAGGTCGGAAACCTGAGCGGCCAGGTTCTCCACGGCATGGCGAGCAGACAATTCCTGCCCGTGTCTGCCGAGCATGGCTCCTGATCTCGACGGCAGTGTTACGAGCATCTGTAGTCGCTGGGTCCATTCTTTGTCGGATCCTTCTGTTATGCAGGTGAATGAGGACCCAAAAGCGACTTGGCGAAAACAGAGTTTTTAATCCAGTAAAGTAACTTTACAATCAAAAGGCATAATTCTACTCGTAATGACGAGAACAGACTGGAGACTTGATCAAGAACTGCAGGTTGCCTCGGGAAGGCACTTGAACGTAGCAGACTCAGACACCTGCTCACCACGCAGCATCTGAGGGAAACACGACACGACAGGGCGATACATAGACACAGCACGGTGAACAATAGACAAGGATCCGACAGGGCAGGAACGGAAAACAAGGAGAGAAATAGGGACTCTAATCAGGGAAAAGGATCGGGAACAGGTGTGGGAAGACTAAATGATTGATTAGGGGAATAGGAACAGCTGGGAGCAGGAACGGAACGATAGAGAGAAGAGAGAGAGGAAGGGAGAGAGAAAAAGGGGAACGAACCTAAAAAGACCAGCAGGGGGAAAATGAACAGAGGGAAAAGCAAAATGACAAGACAATCTAAGACAAAACATGACAG
>NW_025758173.1:0-5277 GCF_021184085.1 Oncorhynchus gorbuscha | reverse complement strand
TGTCATGTTTGTCATTTATTGTCATGTCTTGTCCCTGTGCTCCCCATGCTATTCGTTTCCCTCTGCTGGTCTTGTTTGGTTCTATCCCTCTCTCTCCCCCTCCCCTTTCACTCTCTCGCTCTCTCTTCTCTCTGTCGTTCCGTTCCTGCTCCCAGCTGTTCCTATTCCCCTAATCATCATTTAGTCTTCCCACACCTGTTCTCGATCCTTTCCCTGATTAGAGTCCCTATTTATTCCTTTGTGTTCCGTTCCTGTCCCGCCGGTTCCTTGTATTGTATTCACCATGCTGTGATTGCGTTGCCCTGTCCTGTCGTGTTTTGCTGTGATTGTGTATCACCCTGTCCTGTCGTGTTTTTTGCCTTCATCAGATGCTGCGTGAGAGCAGGTGTCTCTATCAACTACGGCCTGCGCCTTACCCGGCTTCTAACGACCTGCAGTCTGGCCGCTTCTCCAGTTATTTCCCTCTACAGACTAGAGGATTTCTGTTATTCCTGTTTGGACTTAAATAAACTCTGTTTCTGTTAAGTCGCTTTTTGGGTCCTCTTTCACCTGCATGACAGAAGGAACCGACCAAGGAATGGACCCAGCGACTTCAGACGCTCGTTACACTGCCGTCGAGATCCAGGAGCCATGCTCGGCAGACACGAGCAGGAATTGTCCGCTGCTCGCCATGCCGTGGAGAACCTGGCCGCTCAGGTTTCCGACCTCTGGACAGTTCCAGAGTCTCGTCTCGTGCCACCTGTTACTTCCGGCCTGCCGAGCCTCCAGAACCTAGGGTTAATAACCCACCTTGCTACTCCGGGCAGCCCACTGAGTGCCGCTCCTTTCTCACGCAGTGTGAGATTGTGTTCTCTCTCCAACCCAACACATACTCTAGAGAGAGAGCTCGGGTTGCTTACGTCATTTCCTCCTTACTGGCCGGGCTCGAGGAATGGGGCACAGCTATCTGGGAGGCAAGGGCTGATTGCTCTAACAAGTTCCAGAACTTTAAAGAGGAGATGATTCGGGTTTTTGACCGTTCAGTTTTTTGGTAGGGAGGCTTCTAGGGCCCTGGCTTCCTTATGCCAAGGTGAGCGGTCATAACGGATTATTCTATTGAGTTTCGCACTCTTGCCTCTGGTAGGTGGAACGAGCCGAGGCGCTGCTCGCTACCGTTTTCTGGAGGGACTCCACGCAGTGGTTAAGGATGAATTCTCTCGAAGGAGGTTCCTTCAGATGTGGACTCCTTTGATTGCTCTCGCCATCCGCATAGAACGACGGGTAGATCTTCGTCACCGGGCTCGTGGAAGAGCTCGCATCAACGGTGCTTCCCTGCTCCGCATCGCAACCATCTCCCTCTCTGGCTTTGAGACTGAGCCCATGCAGCTGGGAGGGATTCGCTTCTCGAATAAGGAGAGGGAACAGAGGATCACCAACCGCCTGTGCCTCCTATTGCGGAGTTGCTGGACATTTTGTTATTTCATGTCAGTAAGAGGCAGAGCCCATCAGTAAAGGAGGGCTACTGGTGAGCGCTACTACTCAGGTCCCTTCATCTAGATCTTGTACTACTATGTCGGTCCATCTACGCTGGACCGGTTCGGTGCTACATGCAGTGCTTTGATTGACTCTGGGGCTGAGGTTGTTTCATGGACGAAGCATGGGCTCGGAAACATAACATTCCTTTCAGACCGTTAGACAGGCCTACGCCCATGTTTGCCTTAGATGGTAGTCATCTTCCCAGTATCAAATTTGAGACACTACCTTTAACTCTCACAGTATCTGGTAACCACAGTGAGACTATGTCTTTTGATTTTCCGTTCACCGTTTACACTGTTGTTTTGGGTCACCCCTGGCTTGTATGTCATAATCCTTCTATTACTGGTCTAGTAATTTCTATCCTATCCTGGAACGTTTCTTGTCATGTGAAGTGTTTAATGTCTGCCATCCCTCCCATTTCTTCTGTCCCTACTTCTCAGGAGGAACCTGGCGATTTGACAGGAGTGCCGGAGGAATATCATGATCTGCGCACGGTCTTCAGTCGGTCCCGAGCCAACTCCTTCCTCCTCACCGGTCGTATGATTGTAGTATTGATCTCCTTCCGGGGACCACTCCTCCTCGAGGTAGACTATACTCTCTGTCGGCTCCCGAACGTAAGGCTCTCGAGGATTATTTGTCTGTGTCTCTTGACGCCGGTACCATAGTGCCTTCTTCCTCTCTCCGGCCGGGCGGGGTTCTTTTTTGTTAAGAAGAAGGACGGTACTCTGCGCCCCTGCGTGGATTATCGAGGCTGAATGACAGAACGGTTAAGAATCGTTATCCGCTTCCCCATGTCATCAGCCTTCGAGATTCTGCAGGGAGCCAGGTGCTTTACTAAGTTGGACCTTCGTAACGCTTACCATCTCGTGCGCATCAGAGAGGGGACGAGTGGAAAACGGCGTTTAATACTCCGTTAGGGCATTTTGAGTACCGGGTTCTGCCGTTCGGTCTCGCCAATGCGCCAGCTGTTTTTCAGGCATTAGTTAATGATGTTCTGAGAGACATGCTAAACATTTTTGTTTTTGTCTATCTTGACGATATCCTGATTTTCTCCGTCACTCGAGATTCATGTTCAGCACGTTCGGCGTGTTCTACAGCGCCTTTTAGAGAATTGTCTCTACGTAAAGGCTGAGAAGTGCTCTTTTCATGTCTCCTCCGTTACTTTTCTCGGTTCCGTTATTTCCGCTGAAAGGCATTCAGATGGATTCATGCTAAGGTCCAGCTGTCAGTAATTGAAAAGCATTCAGGTCACGTGTGAGTTGCAGCGCTTCTTAGGTTTTAAGCTAATTTCTGTCGGCGTTTCATTCGTAATTTCGGTCAGTTGCTGCCCCTCTCACAGCTCTTACTTCTGTCAAGACGTGTTTTAAAAGTGGTCACATTCCCGCCCAGGGAGCTTTTGATCTTCTAAAAGAACGTTTTAATCCGCTCCTATCCTCGTTACTCCTGGCACGTCACTAGACAATTCATTGTCGAGGTTGGCCCTTCAGAGGTAGGCGTGGGAGCCATTCTGTCCCAGCGCTCCCAGTCTGACGATAGGTTCATCCTTGCGCTTATTTTCTCATATGTCCCCATCTGGCGCAACTATGATGTGGGTAACCGTGAACTGCTGCGCCATCCGCTTAGCCCTAGGCGAATGGCGACAGTGGTTGGAGGGCGACCGTTCCTTTGTCGTTTGGACAGACCATAAGAACCTTGAGTACATCCGTTCTGCCAAAGACTTAATGCCCGTCAAGCTCGTTGGGGCGTTGTTTTCGCTCGTTTGAGTTTGTGATTTCTTACCGTCCGGGTGTAAGAACACCAAGCCTGATGCCTTATCCCGTCTGTTTAGTTCTTCTGTGGCTTCTACTGATCCGAGGGGATTCTTCCTTATGGGCGTGTTGTCGGGTTAACAGTCTGGGGAATTGAAAGACAGGTTAAGCAAGCACTCCACGCACACTGCGTCGCCGCGCGCTTGTCCTAGTAACCTCCTTTTTTCGTTCCTGTTTCCACTCGTCTGGCTGTTCTTCAGTGGGCTCCACTCTGCCAAGTTAGCGGGTCATCCCGGTGTTGAGCACTCTTGCGTCTATTCGCCAGCGCTTTTGGTGGCCGACTCAGGAGGCGTGACACGCGTGCCGTTCGTGGCTGCCTGTTCGGACTGCGCGCAGACTAAGTCGGGTAACTCTCCTGCCGGTGCGTCTCGGACCGCCTCCATTCCTTCTCGACCATGGTCTCACATTGCCTTAGACTTCATTGCAGTCTGCCTTTGTCTGCGGGGAAGACTGTGATTCTGACGGTTGTGATAGGTTCTCTAAGGCGGCACATTTCATTCCCTCGCTAAACTTCCTTCGCTAAGGAGACGGCACAAATCATTATTGAGAATGTATTCAGAATTCATGGCCTCCCGTTAGACGCCCGTTTCAGACAGAGGTCCATATTCACGTCACAGTTTTGGAGGGAGTTCTGTCGTTTGATTGGTGCGTCCGTCAGTCTCTCTTCCGGGTTTCATCCCCAGTCTAACGGTCAAGCAGAGAGGGCCAATCAGACGATTGGTAAACATACTACGCAGCCTTTCTTTCAGGAACCCTGCGTCTTGGGCAGTTTCAGCTCCCCTGGGCAGAATACGCTCTGAGTCGCTTCCTTCGTCTGCTACCGGGTTATCTCCGTTTCAGAGTAGTCTGGGTTACCAGCCTCCTCTGTTCTCATCCCAGCTTGCCGAGTCCAGCGTTCCCTCCGGCTCAAGCGTTTGTCCAACGTTGTGAGCGCACCTGGAGGAGGTGAGGTCTGCACTTTGCCGTTACAGGGCACAGACCGGTGAGAGCCGCCAATAAACGCAGGATTAAGAGTCCAGGTATTGTTGCGGCCAGAGAGTGTGGCTTTCCACTCGCAGCTTCCTCTTCACGACAGCTTCTGGTAAGTTGACTCCATGAGTTCATTGGTCCGTTCCGTGTCTCCCAGGTCGTCAATCCTGTCGCTGTGCGACTGCTTCTTCCGCGACATCTTCGTCGCGTCCATCCCTGTCTTCCATGTCTCCTGTGTTAAGCCCTTTCTTCGCACCCCACGTTCGTCTTCCCTCCCCCCTCCCGTCCTTGTCGGGCGCACCTATTTACAAAGTACATAAAATTATGGACATGCGTTCTCGAGGACGGAGTCCTGTACCTAGTGGATTGGGAGGTTACGGTCCTGAGGAGAGGAGTTGGGTTCCGTCTCGGGGCGTGCTGGACCCGTTCGCTCATCGATGATTTCCTCCGTTGCCGCAGGTTCCTCTCGAGTGCGCCAGGAGCTCAGTGAGTGGGGGTACTGTCATGTTTGTCATTTATTGTCATGTCTTGTCCCTGTGCTCCCCATGCTGTTCGTTTCCCTCTGCTGGTCTTGTTTTGGTTCTATCCCTCTCTCTCCCCCTCCCCTTTCACTCTCTCGCTCTCTCTTCTCTCTGTCGTTCCGTTCCTGCTCCCAGCTGTTCCTATTCCCTAATCATTTTAGCCTTCCCACACCTGTTCCCGATCCTTTCCCCTGATTAGACTCCCTAATTTATTCCTTTGTGTTCCGTTCCTGTGCCGTCGGTTCCTTGTTTTGTATTCCATGCTGTTGCGTTTCGCCCTGTCCTGTCGTGTTTTTGCCGTGATTGTGTATCACCCTGTCCTGTCGTGTTTTGTGCCTTCTTCAGGCGCTGCGTCTTGAGCCAGGTGTCTCAGTGGACTACGGCCTGCGCCTACCCGAAGCGACCTGCAGTCTGTGGCCGCTTCTCCAGTTGTTTTCCCCTCTACTATCTAGAGGATTTCAGTT
>NW_025758172.1:0-5278 GCF_021184085.1 Oncorhynchus gorbuscha | reverse complement strand
GTTCTATCCTTCTCTCTCCCCTCCCTCTCTCACTCTCTCGCTCTCTCTTCTCTCTGTCGTTCCGTTCCTGCTCCCAGCTGTTCCTATTCCCCTAATCATCATTTAGTCTTCCCCACACCTGTTCCCGATCCTTTCCCTGATTAGACTCCCTATTTATTCCTTTGTGATCCGTTCCTGTTCCGTCGGTTCCTTGTATTGTATTCACCATGCTGTGATTGCGTTTCGCCCTGTCCTGTCGTGTTTTTGCCGTGATTGTGTATCACCCTGTCCTGTCGTGTTTGTGCCTTCATCAGACGCTGCGTGTGAGCAGGTGTCTCAGTCGACTACGGCCTGCGCCTACCCAGAAACGACCTGCAGTCTGTGGCCGCTTCTCCAGTTGTTTTCCCCTCTACAAATCTAGAGGATGTCAGTTATTCCGTTTTGAACATTATTAAACTCTGTTTCTGTTAAGTCGCTTTTGGGTCCTCTTTTACCTGCATGACAGAAGGAACCGACCAAGGAATGGACCCAGCGACTTCAGGCGCTCGTTACACTGCCGTCGAGTTCCAAGGAGCCATGCTCGGCAGACACGAGCAGGAATTGTCTGCTGCTCGCCATGCCGTGGAGAACCTGGCGCTCAGGTTTCCGACCTCTCTGGACAGTTCCAGAGTCTACGTCTCGTGCCACCTGTTACTCCCTGGCCTGCCGAGCCTCCAGAACCCAGGGTTAATAACCCACCTTGCTACTCCGGGCAGCCCACTGAGTGCCGCTCCTTTCTCACGCAGTGTGAGATGTGTTCTCTCTCCAACCCCACACATACTCTAGAGAGAGAGCTCGGGTTGCTACGTCATTTCACTCCTTACTGGCCGGGCTCGAGAATGGGGCACAGCTATCTGGGAGGCAGGGCTGATTGCTCTAACAGATTCAGAACTTTAAGAGGAGATGATTCGGGTTTTTGACCGTTCAGTTTTTGGTGAGGAGGCTTCTAGGGCCCTGGCTTCCTTATGCCAAGGTGAACGGTCCATAACGGATTATTCCATTGAGTTTCGCACTCTTGCTGCCTCTAGTGAGTGGAACGAGCCGGCGCTGCTCGCTCGTTTTCTGGAGGGACTCCACGCAGTTAAGGATGAGATTCTCTCCCGGGAGGTTCCTTCAGATGTGGACTCTTTGATTGCTCTCGCCATCCGCATAGAACGACGGGTAGATCTTCGTCACCGGGCTCGTGGAAGAGAGCTCGCATCAACGGTGTTTCCCTGCTCCGCATCGCAACCATCTCCCTCCTCTGGCTTTGAGACTGAGCCCATGCAGCTGGGAGGGATTCGCATCTCGAATAAGGAGAGGGAACAGAGGATCACCAACCGCCTGTGCCTCTATTGCGGAGTTGCTGGACATTTTGTTATTTCATGTCAGTAAGAGGCCAGAAACCCATCAGTAAGCGGAGGGCTACTGGTGAGCGCTACTACTCAGGTCCCTTCATCTAGATCTTGTACTACTATGTCGGTCCATCTACGCTGGACCGGTTCGGGTGCTACATGCAGTGCTTTGATTGACTCTGGGGCTGAGGGTTGTTTCATGGACGAAGCATGGGCTCGGAAACATAACATTCCTTTCAGACCGTTAGACAGGCCTACGCCCATGTTTGCCTTAGATGGTAGTCATCTTCCCAGTATCAAATTTGAGACACTACCTTTAACTCTCACAGTATCTGGTAACCACAGTGAGACTATGTCTTTTTGATTTTCCGTTCACCGTTTACACCTGTTGTTTTGGGTCACCCCTGGCTTGTATGTCATAATCCTTCTATTAATTGGTCTAGTAATTCTATCCTATCCTGGAACGTTTCTTGTCATGTGAAGTGTTTAATGTCTGCCATCCCTCCCATTTCTTCTGTCCCTACTTCTCCAGGAGGAACCTGGCGATTTGACAGGAGTGCCGGAGGAATATCATGATCTGCGCACGGTCTTCAGTCGGTCCCGGCCAACTCCCTTCCTCCTCACCGGTCGTATGATTGTAGTATTGATCTCCTTCCGGGGACCACTCCTCCTCGAGGTAGACTATACTCTCTGTCGGCTCCCGAGCGTAAGGCTCTCGAGGATTATTTGTCTGTGTCTCTTGACGCCGGTACCATAGTGCCTTCTTCCTCTCCGGCCGGGCGGGGTTCTTTTTGTTAAGAAGGACGGTACTCTGCGCCCCTGCGTGGATATCGAGGCTGAATGACATAACGGTTAAGAATCGTTATCCGCTTCCCCTTATGTCATCAGCCTTCGAGATTCTGCAGGGAGCCAGGTGCTTTACTAAGTTGGACCTTCGTAACGCTTACCATCTCGTGCGCATCAGAGGGGACGAGTGGAAAACGGCGTTTAATACTCCGTTAGGGCATTTTGAGTACCGGGTTCTGCCGTTCGGTCTCGCCAATGCGCCAGCTGTTTTCAGGCATTAGTTAATGATGTTCTGAGAGACATGCTGAACATTTTTGTTTTTGTCTATCTTGACGATATCCTGATTTTTTCTCCGTCACTCGAGATTCATGTTCAGCACGTTCGACGTGTTCTACAGCGCCTTTTAGAGAATTGTCTCTACGTAAAGGCTGAGAAGTGCTCTTTTCATGTCTCCTCCGTTACTTTTCTCGGTTCCGTTATTTCCGCTGAAGGCATTCAGATGGATTCCGCTAGGTCAAGCTGTCAGTGATTGGCCCGTTCCAAGGTCACGTGTCGAGTTGCAGCGCTTTTTTTAGGTTTCGCTAATTTCTATCGGCGTTTCATTCGTAATTTCGGTCAAGTTGCTGCCCCTCTCACAGCTCTTACTTCTGTCAAGACGTGTTTTAAGTGGTCGGTTCCGCCCAGGGAGCTTTTGATCTTCTAAAGAACGTTTTACGTCCGCTCCTATCCTCGTTACTCCTGACGTCACTAGACAATTCATTGTCGAGGTTGGCCTTCAGAGGTAGGCGTGGGAGCCATTCTATCCCAGCGCTTCCAGTCTGACGATAAGGTTCATCCTTGCGCTTATTTTCTCATCGCCTGTCGCCATCTGAGCGCAACTATGATGTGGGTAACCGTGAACTGCTCGCCATCCGCTTAGCCCTAGGCGAATGGCGACAGTGGTTGGAGGGCGACCGTTCCTTTGTCGTTTGGACAGACCATAAGAACCTTGAGTACATCCGTTCTGCCAAGCGACTTAATGCCCCGTCAAGCTCGTTGGCGTTGTTTTTCGCTCGTTTCGAGTTTGTGATTTCTTACCGTCCGGGTAGCAAGAACACCAAGCCTGATGCCTTATCCCGTCTGTTTAGTTCTTCTGTGGCTTCTACTGATCCCGAGGGATTCTTCCTTATGGGCGTGTTGTCGGGTTAACAGTCTGGGAATTGAAAGACAGGTTAAGCAAGCACTCACGCACACTGCGTCGCCGCGCGCTTGTCCTAGTAACCTCCTTTTTCGTTCCTGTTTCCACTCGTCTGGCTGTTCTTCAGTGGGCTCACTCTGCCAAGTTAGCGGGTCATCCCGGTGTTCGAGGCACTCTTGCGTCTATTCGCCAGCGCTTTTGGTGGCCGACTCAGGAGCGTGACACGCGCGTTTCGTGGCTGCCTGTTCGGACTGCGCGCAGACTAAGTCGGGTAACTCCTCCTGCCGGTCGTCTCAGACCGCTCCCCATTCCTTCTCGACCATGGTCTCACATTGCCTTAGACTTCATTACCGGTCTGCCTTTGTCCTGCGGGGAAGACTGTGATTCTGACGGTTGTCGATAGGTTCTCTAAGGCGGCACATTTCATTCCCCTCGCTAAACTTCCTTCCGCTAAGGAGACGGCACAAATCATTATTGAGAATGTATTCAGAATTCATGGCCTCCCGTTAGACGCCGTTTCAGACAGAGGTCCGCAATTCACGTCACAGTTTTGGAGGGAGTTCTGTCGTTTGATTGGTGCGTCCGTCAGTCTCTCTTCCGGGTTTCATCCCCAGTCTAACGGTCAAGCAGAGGGGCCAATCAGACGATTGGTCGCATACTACGCAGCCTTTCTTTCAGAAACCCTGCGTCTTGGGCAGAAACAGCTCCCCTGGGCAGAATACTCTCACAATTCGCTTCCTTCGTCTGCTACCGGGTTATCTCCGTTTCAGAGTAGTCTGGGTTACCAGCCTCCTCTGTTCTCATCCCAGCTTGCCGAGTCAGCGTTCCCTCCGCTCAGCGTTTGTCCAACGTTGTGAGCGCACCTGGAAGGAGGGTGAGGTCTGCACTTTGCCGTTACAGGGCACAGACGGTGAGCCGCCAATAAACGCAGGATTAAGAGTCCAAAGGTATTGTTGCGGCCAGAGGTGTGGCTTTCCCACTCGCAACCTTCCTCTTACGACAGCTTCTCGTAAGTTGACTCCGCGGTTCATTGGTCCGTTCCGTGTCTCCCAGGTCGTCAATCCTGTCGCTGTGCGACTGCTTCTTCCGCGACATCTTCGTCGCGTCCATCCTGTCTTCATGTCTCCTGTGTTAAGCCCTTTCTTCGCACCCCGTTCGTCTTCCCTCCCCCTCCCGTCCTTGTCGAAGGCGCACCTATTTACAAGGTACATAAAATTATGGACATGCGTTCTCGGGGACGGGGTCTCTAATACCTAGTGGATTGGGAGGGTTACGGTCCTGAGGAGAGGAGTTGGGTTCCGTCTCGGGGCGTGCTGGACCGTTCGCTCATCGATGATTTCCTCCCGTTGCCGCCAGGATTCCTCCTCGAGTGCGCCAGGAGGCGCTCGGTGAGTGGGGGGTACTGTCATGTTTGTCATTTATTGTCATGTCTTGTCCTGTGCTCCCCATGCTATTCGTTTCCACTCTGCTGGTCTTGTTTGGTTCTATCTTCTCTCTCCCCCTCCCTCTCACTCTCTCGCTCTCTCTTCTCTCTGTCGTTTCCGTTCCTGCTCCCAGCTGTTCCTATTCCCTAATCATCATTTAGTCTTCCCACACCTGTTCCCGATCCTTTCCCCTGATTAGACTCCCTATTTATTCCTTTGTGATCCGTTCCTGTTCCATTCGGTTCCTTGTATTGTATTCACCATGTTGTGATTGCGTTTCGCCTGTCCTGTCGTGTTTTTGCCGTGATTGTGTATCACCCTGTCCTGTCGTGTTTTGCCTTCATCAGGCTGCGTGTGAGCAGGTGTCTCCAGTCGACCTACGGCCTGCGCCTACCCCGAAGCGACCTGCAGTCTGTGGCCACTTCTCAGTTGTTTTCCCCCTCTACAAATCTAGAGGATGTCAGTTATTCCGTTTTGAACATTATTAAACTCTGTTTCTGTTAAGTCGCTTTTGGGTCCTCTTTTACCTGCATGACATA
>NW_025758171.1:0-5278 GCF_021184085.1 Oncorhynchus gorbuscha | reverse complement strand
TGTGTTAGTCTGGGAGCTGGCTACACTGTGTTAGTCTGGGAGCTGGCTACACTGTGTTAGGTCTGGGAGCTGGCTACACTGTGTTAGTCTGGGAGCTGGCTACACTGTGTTAGTCTGGGAGCTGGCTACACTGTGTTAGTCTGGGAGCTGGCTACAGCTGAGTACGGTACAGAGGAGCACGCCTACACAGACACAGAGACACGCCTACACAGACACAGAGACACGCCTACACAGACACAGAGACACGCCTACACAGACACAGAGACACACCTACACAGACACAGAGACACGCCACACAGACACAGAGACACGCCTACCACACAGACACAGAGAGACACGCCTACACAGACACAGAGACACGCCTACACAGACACAGAGACACGCCCACACAGACACAGAGACACGCCACACAGACACAGAGACACGCCACACAGACACAGAGACACGCCACACAGACACAGAGACACGCCTACACAGACACAGAGACACGCCTACACAGACACAGAGACACGCCTACACAGACACAGAGACACGCCTACACAGACACAGAGACACGCCTACAGAGACACAGAGACACGCCTACAGAGACACGCCACACAGACACAGAGACACAGACTACACAGACACACGCACACACAGACAGAGACACGCCAGACACAGACACAGAGACACGACCGACAGACAGACACAGAGACACGCCGACACAGACACAGAGAGACAGACCGACACAGACAGACAGAGACACGCCGACACAGACAGAGACACGCCGACACAGACAGAGACACGCGACACAGACAGAGACACGCCGACACAGACACAGAGACACAGACACAGCCCGACACAGACACAGAGACACGCCGACACAGACACAGAGACACGCCGACACAGACACAGAGAGAGACACGCCGACACAGACACAGAGAGAGACACGCCGACACAGACACAGAGAGACACGACACGACACAGACAGAGACACGCAGACACAGACAGAGACACGCCAGACACAGACAGAGACACGCAGACACAGACAGAGACACGCAGACACAGACAGAGACACGACGACACAGACAGAGACACGCACGACACAGACAGAGACACGCCGACACAGACAGAGACACGCCAGACACAGACAGAGACACGCCGACACAGACAGAGACACGCCGACACAGACAGAGACACGCAGACACAGACAGAGACACGCCGACACAGACAGAGACACGCGACACAGACACAGAGACGACCGACACAGACACAGAGACGCCGACAGACACAGAGACATGCCGACACAGACAGAGACACGCCGACAGACACAGAGACACGCCGCACAGACAGAGACACGCGACACAGACACAGAGACACGACCGACACAGACAGAGACACGCCGACACAGACAGGAGACACGCCGACACAGACAGAGACACGCACACAGACAGAGACACGCCGACACAGACAGAGACACGCCGACACAGACACAGAGACGCCGACACAGACACAGAGACATGCCAGACAGACAGAGACATGCCGACACAGACAGAGACACGACAGACAGACACAGAGACACGCGACACAGACAGAGACACGCCAGACACAGACACAGAGACACAGCCGACACAGACACAGAGACACGACCGACAGCAGACACAGACGAGAGACACGCAGACGACAGACACAGAGAGAGACACGCCGACACAGAGAGAGACACGCCGACACAGACAGAGACACGCCGACACAGACACAGAGACACGCCGACACAGACACAGAGACACGCCGACACAGACACAGAGACACGCCGACACAGACACAGAGACACGCCGACACAGACAGAGACACGCCGACACAGACAGAGACACGCCGACACAGACAGAGACACGCCGACACAGACAGAGACACGCCGACACAGACAGAGACACGCCGACACAGACAGAGACACGCCGACACAGACAGAGACACGCCGACACAGACAGAGACACGCCGACACAGACAGAGACACGCCGACACAGACAGAGACACGCCGACAGACACAGAGACACGCCGACAGACACAGAGACACGCCGACAGACACAGAGACACGCCGACAGACACAGAGACACGCCGACAGACACAGAGACACGCCGACAGACACAGAGACACGCGACAGACACAGAGACACGCCGACAGACACAGAGACACGCACGACAGACACAGAGACACGCCGACAGACACAGAGACACGCCGACACAGACAGAGACACGCAGACACAGACAGAGACACAGACACAGACACAGAGAGACACGCCGACACAGACACAGAGAGAGACGCCGACACAGACACAGAGACACGCCGACACAGACAGAGACACGCCGACACAGACACAGAGACACGCCGACAGACAGAGACGCCGACAGACACAGAGACGCCGACAGACACAGAGACACAGACAGACACAGAGACACAGACAGACACAGAGACGCCGACACAGAGACGCCGACACAGACAGAGACGCAGACAGAGACGCAGACAGACAGAGACGCCGACAGACAGAGACGCCGACAGAGACGCAGACAGAGACGCAGACAGAGACGCCGACAGACAGAGACGCCGACAGACAGAGACGCAGACAGAGACACAGACAGACACAGAGACACAGACAGACACAGAGACGCCGACAGACACAGACAGTCACAGAGACGCCGACAGACACAGACAGAGACACGCCGACACAGACAGAGACACGCCGACACAGACAGAGACACGCCGACACAGACACAGAGACGCCGACACAGACACAGAGACGCCGACAGACACAGAGACATGCCGACACAGACAGAGACATGCCGACAGACACAGAGACACGCCTACACAGACACAGAGACACGCCGACACAGACAGAGACACGCCGACACAGACACAGAGACACGCCGACACAGACAGAGACACGCCGACACAGACACAGAGACACGCCGACACAGACAGAGACACGCCGACACAGACAGAGACACGCCGACACAGACACAGAGACACGCCGACACAGACACAGAGACACGCCGACACAGACACAGAGAGAGACACGCCGACACAGACACAGAGAGAGACACGCCGACACAGAGAGAGACACGCCGACACAGAGAGAGACACGCCGACACAGACAGAGACACGCCGACACAGACACAGAGACACGCCGACACAGACACAGAGACACGCCGACACAGACACAGAGACACGCCGACACAGACACAGAGACACGCCGACACAGACACAGAGACACGCCGACACAGACAGAGACACGCCGACACAGACAGAGACACGCCGACACAGACAGAGACACGCCGACACAGACAGAGACACGCCGACACAGACAGAGACACGCCGACACAGACAGAGACACGCCGACAGACACAGAGACACGCCGACACAGACACAGAGACACGCCGACAGACACAGAGACACGCCGACAGACACAGAGACACGCCGACAGACACAGAGACACGCCGACAGACACAGAGACACGCCGACAGACACAGAGACACGCCGACAGACACAGAGACACGCCGACAGACACAGAGACACGCCGACACAGACAGAGACACGCCGACACAGACACAGAGAGAGACGCCGACACAGACACAGAGAGAGACGCCGACACAGACACAGAGACACGCCGACACAGACAGAGACACGCCGACACAGACAGAGACACGCCGACACAGACAGAGACACGCCGACAGACACAGAGACGCCGACAGACACAGAGACGCCGACAGACACAGAGACGCCGACAGACACAGAGACACAGACAGACACAGAGACACAGACAGACACAGAGACGCCGACACAGACAGAGACGCAGACAGAGACGCCGACAGACAGAGACGCAGACAGAGACGCCGACAGACAGAGACGCAGACAGAGACGCCGACAGACAGAGACGCCGACAGAGACGCCGACAGACAGAGACGCAGACAGAGACGCCGACAGACAGAGACGCAGACAGAGACACAGACAGACACAGAGACACAGACAGACACAGAGACGCCGACAGACACAGACAGAGACACAGACAGACACAGACAGAGACACAGACAGACACAGAGACACAGACAGACACAGACACAGAGACACAGACAGACACATGTACCCAAAAGGATTAGGATGAGTGGTATTGAATAACAACCTGAAGACATGACTGACTCAGACAGAGGATGAGTACTGGAATACCACACACATAATATTCCTCAGGTACCAGAGAGGCTTGTTGTGTGTGTGTGTGTGTGTGTGTGTGTGTGTGTGTGTGTGTGTGTGTGTGTGTGTGTGTGTGTGTGTGTGTGTGTGTGTGTGTGTGTGTGTGTGTGTGTGTGTGTGTGTGTGTGTGTGTGTGTGTGTGTGTGATGGTACACATGAGATTCTCTGTCCCTGAGTGATGTGTTGGCTAATGAAATTTGACTGTGGTGTTTAAACACGTCTGAGCCCCAGTGTCATGAGTAACCTCTTAGTATTCCTCAGGTTAGAACCACCAACGTGTGTGTGAAGTCTGTCTTCGTATTCCCTTAGGTAAGAACCCTCTACAAAGGGACTCGAGGCCGAATAAGAAATCATTTCACAGCACTAATTATTATCAGCGTTCCTTTATTACTGTCTGAACACCTGGCTCTTTATCTGGAACTTTCCAAGAAACCAGGTTAGAGATGGTTTCTGTCTCCATCTTTCTTTCTTCCCTCTCTCTATCTTTCTTTCTTCCCCCTCTCTCTATCTTTCTTTCTTCCCCCTCTCTCTCTATCTTTCTTTCTTCCCCTCTCTCTATCTTTCTTTCTTCCCCCTCTCTCTCATCTTTCTTTCTTCCCCCTCTCTCTATCTTTCTTCTTCCCCTCTCTCTCATCTTTCTTTCTTCCCTCTCTCTCTATCTTTCTTTCTTCCCCCTCTCTCTCTATCTTTCTTTCTTCCCCTCTCTCTCTATCTTTCTTTCTTCCCTCTCTCTCTATCTTTCTTTCTTCCCCCTCTCTCTATCTTTCTTTCTTCCCCCTCTCTCTCTATCTTTCTTTCTTCCCCTCTCTCTCTATCTTTTCTTTCTTCCCCCTCTCTCTATCTTTCTTTCTTCCTCCTCTCTCTCTATCTTTCTTCTTCCCCCTCTCTCTATCTTTCTTTCTTCCCCTCTCTCTGTCTTTCTTTCTTCCCTCCTCTCTCTATCTTTTCTTTCTTCCCCTCTCTATCTTTCTTTCTTCCCCCTCTCTCTATCTTTCTTTCTTCCCCCTCTCTCTATCTTTCTTCTTCCCCTCTCTCTATCTTTCTTTCTTCCCCCTCTCTC
>NW_025758170.1:0-5278 GCF_021184085.1 Oncorhynchus gorbuscha | reverse complement strand
GAGAGTGTCATGTTTTGTCTTATATTATCTTGTCATTTTGCTTTTCCCTCTGTTCGTTTTCCCCTGCTGGTCTTTTTAGGTTCGTTCCCTTTTTTCTCTCTCCCTTCCTCTCTCTCTTCTCTCTATCGTTCCGTTCCTGCTCCCAGCTGTTCCTATTCCCCTAATCAATCATTTAGTCTTCCCACACCTGTTCCCTATCTTTTTCCCTGATTAGAGTCCCTATTTCTCCCCTTGTTTTCCGTTTCTGCCCTGTCGGATCCTTGTCTATTGTTCACCGTGCTGTGTCTGTGTCGCCTGTCGTGTCGTGTTTCCCTCAGATGCTGCGTGGTGAGCAGGTGTCTGAGTCTGCTACGTTCAAGTGCCTTCCCGAGGCAACCTGCAGTTCATGATCGAGTCTCCCAGTCTGTTCTCGTCATTCACAGTGGAATTATGCTTTATGATTGTAGATTTACTTTACTGGATTAAAGACTCTGTTTTCGCCAAGTGGCTTTTGGGTCCTCATTCTGCATAACAGAAGGATCCGACCAAAGAATGGTTCAGCGACTACAGACGCTCGTAACACTGCCGTCGAGATCCAAGGAGCCATGCTCGGCAGACACGAGCAGGAATTGTCTGCTGCTCGCCATGCCGTGGAGAACCTGGCCGCTCAGGTTTCAGACCTCTCTGGACAGTTCCAGAGTCTCTCGTCTCGTGCCACCTGTTACTTCCTGGCCTGCCGAGCCTCCGAAACCTAGGGTTCTAACCCACCTTGCTACTCCGGGCAGCCCACGGAGTGCCGCTCCTTTTCACCCAGTGTGATATTGTGTTCTCTCTCCAACCCAACACATACTCTAGAGAGAGAGCTCGGGTTGCTTACGTCATTTCACTCCTTACTGGCCGGGCTCGAGAGTGGGGGCACAGCTATCTGGGAGGCAAGGGCTGATTGTTCAAACATTTACCAGAACTTTAAAGAGAGATGATTCGGGTTTTTGACCGTTCAGTTTTTGGTAGGAGGCTTCTAGGGCCCTGGCTTCCCTATGCCAAGGTGATCGATCCATAACGGATTACTCTATAGAGTTTCAGACTCTGCTGCCTCTAGTGAATGGAACGAGGCCGGCGCTGCTCGGCCGTTTTCTGGAGGGACTCCACGCAGTGGTCAAAGATGAGATTCTCTCTCGGGAGGTTCCTTCCAGTGTGGGACTCTTGATTGCTATCGCCATCCGCATAGAACGATGGGTAGATCTTCGTCACCAAGCTCGTGGAAGAGAGCTCAGCGTCAACGGTGTTTCCCTGCTCCGCATCGCAGCCTCTCCCTCCTCTGGCTCAGAGACTGAGCCCATGCAGCTGGGAGGTATTCGCATCTCGACTAAGGAGAGGGAACGGAGGATCACCAACCGCCTGTGCCTCTGTGCGGATTTGATGGACATTTTGTCAATTCATGTCCAGTAAGGCCAGAGCTCATCAGTAAGCGGGAGGGCTACTGGTGAGCGCTACTACTCAGGTCTCTTCATCTAGATCCTGTACTACTATGTCGGTCCATCTACCGCTGGACCGGTTCCGGTGCTACATGCAGTGCCTTGATTGACTCTGGGGCTGAGGGTTGTTTCATGGATGAAGCATGGGCTCGGAAACATGACATTCCTTTCAGACAGTTAGACAAGCCTACGCCCATGTTCGCCTTATATGGTAGTCATCTTCCCAGTATCAGATTTGAGACACTACCTTTAACCTCACAGTATCTGGTAACCACAGTGAAACTATTTCTTTTTTGATTTTCGTTCACCTTTTACACCTGTTGTTGTTTTGGGTCATCCCCTGGCTAGTATGTCATAATCCTTCTATTAATTGGTCTAGTAATTCTATCCTATCCTGGAACGTTTCTTGTCATGTGAAGTGTTTAATGTCTGCCATTCCTCCCATTTCTTCTGTCCCCACTTCTCAGGAGGAACCTGGCGATTTGACAGGAGTGCCGGAGGAATATCATGATCTGCGCACGGTCTTCAGTCGGTCCCGAGCCAACTCCCTTCCTCCTCCACCGGTCGTATGATTGTAGTATTGATCTCCTTCCGGGGACCACTCCTCCTCGGGGTAGACTATACTCTCTGTCGGCTCCCGAACGTAAGGCTCTCGAGGATTATTTATCTGTGTCTCTTGGCGCGGTACCATAGTGCCTTCTTCCCTCTCCGGCCGGGCGGGGTTCTTTTGTTAAGAAAAGGACGGTACTCTGCGCCCCTGCGTGGATTATCGAGGGCTGAATGACATAACGGTTAAGAATCGTTATCCGCTTCCCCTTATGTCATCAGCCTTCGAGATTCTGCAGGGAGCCAGGTGCTTTACTAAGTTGGACCTCGTAACGCTTACCATCTCGTGCGCATCAGAGAGGGGGACGAGTGGAAACGGCGTTTAACACTCCGTTAGGGCATTTTGAGTACCGGTTCTGCCGTTTGGTCTCGCCAATGCGCCAGCTGTTTTTCAGGCATTAGTTAATGATGTTCTGAGAGACATGCTGAACATCTTTGTTTTTGTCTATCTTGACGATATCCTGATTTTTTCACCGTCACTCGAGAGATTCATGTTCAGCACGTTCGACGTGTTCTACAGCGCCTTTTAGAGAATTGTCTCTACGTGAAGGCTGAGAAGTGCTCTTTTCATGTCTCTTCCCGTTACTTTTTCGGTTCCGTTATTTCCGCTGAAGGCATTCAGATGGATTCCGCTAAGGTCAAGCTGTCAGTGATTGGCCCGTTCCAAGGTCACGTGTCGAGGTTGCAGCGCTTTCTAGGTTTCGCTAATTTCTATCGCGTTTCATTCTGTAATTTCGGTCAAGTTGCTGCCCTCTCACAGCTCTTACTTCTGTCAAGACGTGTTTTTAAAGTGGTCCGGCTCCGCCCAGGGAGCTTTTTGATCTTCTAAAAGAACGAGCACGTCCGCTCCTATCCTCGTTACTCCTGACGTCACTAGACACCATTGTCGAGGTTGACGCTTCAGAGGTAGGCGTGGGAGCCATTCTATCCCAGCGCTTCCAGTCTGACGATAAGGTTCATCCTTGCGCTTATTTTCTCATCGCCTGTCGCCATCTGGAACGCAACTATGATGTGGGTAACTGATCTGTTTCGCCATCCGCTTAGCCCTAGGCGAATGGCGACAGTGGTTGGGAGAGGGGGCGACCTGCTCTTGTCGCTTGGACACTCATAAGAACCTTGAGTACATCCGTTCTGCCAAACGGTAATTTAATGCCCGCCAAGCTCGTTGGGCGTTGAGCCGCTCAGTTTGTGATTTCTTACCGTCCGGGTAGCAAAAACACCAAGCCTGATGCCTTATCCCGTCTGTTTAGTTCTTCTGTGGCTTCTACTGATCCCGAGGGGATTCTTCCTTATGGGCGTGTTGTCGGGTTGACAGTCTGGGGAATTGAAAGACAGGTTAAGCAAGCACTCACGCACACTGCGTCGCCGCGCGCTTGTCCTAGTAACCTCCTTTTCGTTCCTGTTTCCACTCGTCTGGCTGTTCTTCAGTGGGCTCACTCTGCCAAGTTAGCTTGTCATCCCGGTGTTCGAGGCACTCTTGCGTCTATTCGCCAGCGCTTTTGGTGGCCGACTCAGGAGCGTGACACGCGCCGTTTCGTGGCTGCTTGTTCGGACTGCGCGCAGACTAAGTCAGGTAACTCTCCTCCTGCCGGTCGTCTCAGACCGCTCCCCATTCCTTCTCGACCATGGTCTCACATCGCCCTAGACTTCATTACCGGTCTGCCTTTGTCTGCGGGGAAGACTGTGATTCTTACGGTTGTCGATAGGTTCTCTAAGGCGGCACATTTCATTCCCTCGCTAAACTTCCTTCCGCTAAGGAGACGGCACAAATCATCATCGAGAATGTGTTCAGAATTCATGGCCTCCCGTTAGACGCCGTTTCAGACAGAGGCCCGCAATTCACGTCACAGTTTTGGAGGGAGTTCTGTCGTTTGATTGGTGCGTCCGTCAGTCTCTCTTCCGGGTTTCATCCCCAGTCTAACGGTCAAGCAGAGAGGGCCAATCAGACGATTGGTCGCATACTACGCAGCCTTTCTTTCAGAAACCCTGCGTCTTGGGCAGAACAGCTCCCCTGGGCAGAATACGCTCACAACTCGCTTCCTTCGTCTGCTACCGGGTTATCTCCGTTTCAGAGTAGTCTGGGTTACCAGCCTCCTCTGTTCTCATCCCAGCTTGCCGAGTCCAGCGTTCCCTCCGCTCAGCGTTTGTCCAACGTTGTGAGCGCACCTGGAGGAGGGTGAGGTCTGCACTTTGCCGTTACAGGGCACAGACTGTGAGAGCCGCCAATAAACGTAGGATTAAGAGTCCAAGGTATTGTTGCGGCCAGAGAGTGTGGCTTTCCACTCGCAACCTTCCTCTTACGACAGCTTCTCGTAAGTTGACTCCGCGGTTCATTGGTCCGTTCCGTGTCTCCCAGGTCGTCAATCCTGTCGCTGTGCGACTGCTTCTTCCGCGACATCTTCGTCGCGTCCATCCTGTCTTCCATGTCTCCTGTGTCAAGCCCTTTCTTCGCACCCCGTTCGTCTTCCCCCCTCCCGTCCTTGTCGAGAGCGCACCTATTTACAAGGTACGTAGGATCATGGACATGCGTTCTCGGGGACGGGGTCACCAATACTTAGTGGATTGGGAGGGTTACGGTCCTGAGGAGAGGAGTTGGGTTCCGTCTCGGGACGTGCTGGACCGTTCACTTATTGATGATTTCCTCCGTTGCCGCCAGGATTCCTCCTCGAGTGCGCCAGGAGGCGCTCGGTGAGTGGGGGGGTACTGTCATGTTTTGTCTTATATTATCTTGTCATTTTGCTTTTCCCTCTGTTCGTTTTCCCCTGCTGGTCTTTTTAGGTTCGTTCCCTTTTTTCTCTCTCCCTTCCTCTCTCTCTTCTCTCTATCGTTCCGTTCCTGCTCCCAGCTGTTCCTATTCCCCTAATCAATCATTTAGTCTTCCCACACCTGTTCCCTATCTTTTTCCCTGATTAGAGTCCCTATTTCTCCCCTTGTTTTCCGTTTCTGCCCTGTCGGATCCTTGTCTATTGTTCACCGTGCTGTGTCTGTGTATCGCCCTGTCGTGTCGTGTTTCCCTCAGATGCTGCGTGGTGAGCAGGTGTCTGAGTCTGCTACGTTCAAGTGCCTTCCCGAGGCAACCTGCAGTTCATGATCGAGTCTCCAGTCTGTTCTCGTCATTACGAGTGGAATTATGCTTTATGATTGTAGATTTACTTTACTGGATTAAAGACTCTGTTTTCGCCAAGTCGCTTTTGGGTCCTCATTCACCTGCATAACAG
>NW_025758169.1:0-5279 GCF_021184085.1 Oncorhynchus gorbuscha | reverse complement strand
CTCTGTTATGCTGGTGAATGAGGACCCAAAAGCGACTTGGCGAAAACAGAGTTTTTAATCCAGTAAAGTGACTTTACAAACAAAAGGCATAATACTACTCGTAATGACGAGAACAGACTGGAGACTTGATCAAGAACTGCAGGTTGCCTCGGGAAGGCACTTGAACGTAGCAGACTCAGACACCTGCTCACCACGCAGCATCTGAGGGAAACACGACACGACAGGGCAATACATAGACACAGCACGGTGAACAATAGACAAGGATCCGACAGGACAGGAACGGAAAACAAGGGAAGAAATAGGGACTCTAATCAGGGGAAAAGATAAGGAACAGGTGTGGGAAGACTAAATGATGATTAGGGGAATAGGAACAGCTGGGAGCAGGAACGGAACGATAGAGAGAGGAGAGAGAGGGAGGGGGAGAGAGAGGGATAGAAAAAGGGAACGAACCTAATAAGACCAGCAGTGGGAAACGAACAGAAGGGAAAGCATAATGACAAGACAATCTAAGACAAAACATGACAGTACCCCCCACCACCGAGCGCCTCCTGGCGCACTCGAGGAGGAATCCTGGCGGCAACGGAGGAAATCATCAATAAGTGAACGGTCCAGCACGTCCCGAGACGGAACCCAACTCCTCTCCTCAGGACCGTAACCCTCCCAATCCACTAAGTATTGGTGACCCCGTCCCGAGAACGCATGTCCATGATCTTACGTACCTTGTAAATAGGTGCGCTTCGACAAGGACGGGAGGGGGAGGGAAGACGAACGGGGGGTGCGAAGAAAGGGCTTGACACAGGAGACATGGAAGACAGGATGGACGCGATTTAAGATGTCGCGAAGAAGCAGTCGCACAGCGACAGGATTGACGACCTGGGAGACACGGAACGGACCAATGAATGAATGGAGTCAACTTACGAGAAGCTGTCGTAAGAGGAAGGTTGCGAGTGGAAAGCTGACACTCTCTGGCCGCAACAATACCTTGACTCTTAATCCTGCGTTTATTGGCGGCTCACAGTCTGTGCCCTGTAACGGCAAAGTGCAGACCTCACCCTCCTCCAGGTGCGCTCACAACGTTGGACAAACGCTTGAGCGGAGGGAACGCTGACTCGGCAAGCTGGGATGAGAACAGAGGAGGCTGGTAACCCAGACTACTCTGAAACGGAGATAACCCGGTAGCAGACGAAGGAAGCGAGTTGTGAGCGTATTCTGCCCAGGGGAGCTGTTCTGCCCAAGACGAGGGTTTCTGAAAGAAAGGCTGCGTAGTATGCGACCAATCGTCTGATTGGCCCTCTCTGCTTGACCGTTAGACTGGGGATGAAACCCGGAAGAGAGACTGACGGACGCACCAATCAAACGACAGAACTCCCTCCAAAACTGTGACGTTGAATTGCGGGCCTCTGTCTGAAACGGCGTCTAACGGGAGGCCATGAATTCTGAACACATTCTCGATGATGATTTGTGCCGTCTCCTTAGCGGAAGGAAGTTTAGCGAGGGGAATGAAATGTGCCGCCTTAGAGAACCTATCGACAACCGTAAGAATCACAGTCTTCCCCGCAGACAAAGGCAGACCGGTAATGAAGTCTAGGCGATGTGAGACCATGGTCGAGAAGGAATGGGGAGCGGTCTGAGACGACCGCAGGAGGAGAGTTACCCGACTTAGTCTGCGCGCAGTCCGAACAAGCAGCCACGAAACGGGGCGCGTGTCACGCTCCTGAGTCGGCCACCAAAAGCGCTGGCGAATAGACGCAAGAGTGCCTCGAACACCGGGATGACCAGCTAACTTGGCAGAGTGAGCCCACTGAAGAACAGCCAGACGAGTGGAAACAGGAACGAAAAAGGAGGTTACTAGGACAAGCGCGCGCGACGCAGTGTGCGTGAGTGCTTGCTTAACCTGTCTTTCATTCCCCCAGACTGTCAACCCGACAACACGCCCATAAGGAAGAATCATCGGACAGTAGAAGCCACAGAAGAACTAAACAGACGGGATAAGGCATCAGGCTTGGTGTTCTTGCTACCCGGACGGTAAGAAATCACAAACTCAAACGAGCGAAAAACAACGCCCAACGAGCTTGACGGGCATTAAGTCGTTTGGCAGAACGGATGTACTCAAGGTTCTTATGGTCTGTCCAAACGACAAAAGGAACGGTCGCCCTCCAACCACTGTCGCCATTCGCCTAGGGCTAAGCGGATGGCGAGCAGTTCACGGTTACCCACATCATAGTTGCGCCAGATGGCGACAGGGCGATGAGAAAAATAAGCGCAAGGATGAACCTTATCGTCAGACTGGAAGCTGATAGAATGGCTCCCACGCCTACCCTCTGAAGCGCCAACCTCGACAATGAATTGTCTAGTGACGTCAGGAGTAACGAGATAGGAGCGGACGTAAAACGTTCTTTTAGAAGATCAAAAGCTCCTGGGCGGAACCGACCACTTAAAACACGTCTTGACAGAAGTAAGAGCTGTGAGAGGGGCAGCAACTTGACCGAAATTACGAATGAAACGCCGATAGAAATTAGCTAAAACCTAAAAAGCGCTGCAACTCGACACGTGACCTTGGAACGGGCCAATCACTGACAGCTTGACCTTAGCGGAATCCATCTGAATGCCTTCAGCGGAAATAACGGAACCGAGAAAAGTAACGGAGGAGACATGAAAAGAGCACTTCTCAGCCTTTACGTAGAGACAATTTCTCTAAAAGGCGCTGTAGAACACGTCGAACGCTGAACATGAATCTCGAGTGACGGTGAAAAAAATCAGGATATCGTCAAGATAGACAAAAACAAAGATGTTCAGCATGTCTCTCAGAACATCATTAACTAATGCCTGAAAAACAGCTGGCGCATTGGCGAGACCAAACGGCAGAACCCGGTACTCAAAATGCCCTAACGGAGTGTTAAACGCCGTTTTCCACTCTTCCCCCTCTCTGATGCGCACGAGATGGTAAGCGTTACGAAGGTCCAACTTAGTAAAGCACCTGGCTCCCTGCAGAATCTCGAAGGCTGATGACATAAGGGGAAGCGGATAACGATTCTTAACCGTTATGTCATTCAGCCCTCGATAATCCACGCAGGGGCGCAGAGTACCGTCCTTCTTCTTAACAAAAAGAATCCCGCCCGGCCGGAGAGGAAGAAGGCACTATGGTACCGGCGTCAAGAGACACAGATAAATAATCCTCGAGAGCCTTACGTTCGGGAGCCGACAGAGAGTATAGTCTACCCCGAGGAGGAGTGGTGCCCGGAAGGATATCAATACTACAATCATACGACCGGTGAGGAGGAAGGGAGTTGGCCTGGACCGACTGAAGACCGTGCGCAGATCATGATATTCCTCCGGCACTCCTGTCAAATCGCCAGGTTCCTCCTGAGAAGTGGGGACAGAAGAAATGGGAGGGATGGCAGACATTAAACACTTCACATGACAAGAAACGTCCAGGATAGGATAGAATTACTAGACCAATTAATAGAAGGATTATGACATACTAGCCAGGGGTGACCCAAAACAACAGGTGTAAAAGGTGAACGAAAATCAAAAAGAAATAGTCTCACTGTGGTTACCAGATACTGTGAGAGTTAAAGGTAGTGTCTCAAATCTGATACTGGGAAGATGACTACCATCTAAGGCAAACATGGGCGTAGGCTTGTCTAACTGTCTGAAAGGAATGTCATGCCCGAGCCCATGCTTCGTCCATGAAACAACCCTCAGCCCCAGAGTCAATCAAGGCACTGCATGTAGCATCCCGAACCGGTCCAGCGTAGATGGACCGACATAGTAGTACAGGATCTAGATGAAGAGACCTGAGTAGTAGCGCTCACCAGTAGCCTCCGCTTACTGATGAGCTCTGGCCTTTTACTGGACATGAATTAACAAAATGTCCATCAAATCCGCACAGAGGCACAGGCGGTTGGTGATCCTCCGTTCCCCTCTCCTTGGTCGAGATGCGAATACCTCCCCAGCTGCATGGGCTCAGTCCCTGAGCCAGAGGAGGGAGATGGTTGCGATGCGGAGCAGGGAAACACCGTTGACGCGAGCTCTCTTCCACGAGCTTGGTGACGAAGATCTACCCGTCGTTCTATGCGGATGGCGAGAGCAATCAAAGAGTCCACACTGGAAGGAACCTCCCGAGAGAGAATCTCATCTTTGACCACTGCGTGGAGTCCTCCAGAAAACGAGCGAGCAGCGCCGGCTCGTTCCAGTCACTAGAGGCAGCAAGAGTGCGAAACTCTATAGAGTAATCCGTTATGGATCGATCACCTTGGCATAGGGAAGCCAGGGCCCTAGAAGCCTCCCTACCAAAACTGAACGGTCAAAAACCCGAATCATCTCTCTTTAAAGTTCTGGTAATTGTTAGAACAATCAGCCCTTGCCTCCCAGATAGCTGTGCCCCACTCTCGAGCCCGGCCAGTAAGGAGTGAAATGACGTAAGCAACCCGAGCTCTCTCGCTAGAGTATGTGTTGGGTTGAGAGAGAACACAATATCACACTGGGTGAGAAAGGACACTCCGTGGGCTGCCCGGAGTAGCAAGGTGGGTTATTAACCCTAGGTTCCGGAGGCTCGGCAGGCCAGGAAGTAACAGGTGGCACGAGACGAAGACTCTGGAACTGTCCAGAGAGGTCGGAAACCTGAGCGGCCAGGTTCTCCACGGCATGGCGAGCAGCAGATATTCCTGCTCGGTCTGCCGAGCATGGCTCCTTGGATCTCGACGGCAGTGTTACGAGCATCTGTAGTCGCTGGGTCCATTCCTTGGTCGGATCCTTCTGTTATGCTGGTGAATGAGGACCCAAAAAGCGACTTGGCGAAAACAGAGTTTTTAATCCAGTAAAGTGACTTTACAAACAAAAGGCATAATACTACTCGTAATGACGAGAACAGACTGAGACTTGATCAAGAACTGCAGGTTGCCTCGGGAAGGCACTTGAACGTAGCAGACTCAGACACCTGCTCACCACGCAGCATCTGAGGGAAACACGACAACGACAGGGCAATACATAGACACAGCACGGTGAACAATAGACAAGGATCCGACAGGACAGGAATGGAAAACAAGGGAAGAAATAGGGACTCTAATCAGGGAAAAGATAAGGAACAGGTGTGGGAAGACTAAATGATGATTAGGGGAATAGGAACAGCTGGGAGCAGGAACGGAACGATAGATAGAGGAGAGAGAGGGAGGGGGAGAGAGAGGGATAGAAAAAGGGAACGAACCTAATAAGACCAGCAGGGGGAAACGAACAGAAGGGAAAGCATAATGACAAGACAATCTAAGACAAAACATGAC
>NW_025758168.1:0-5279 GCF_021184085.1 Oncorhynchus gorbuscha | reverse complement strand
TGTCATGTTTTGTCATTTATTATCTTGTCTTGTCCCTGTGCTTCCCATTCTATTCGTTTCCCTCTGCTGGTCTTATTAGGTTCTTTCCCTCTTTCTATCCCTCTCTCTCCCCTCCCTCTCTCACTCTCTCGCTCTCTCTTCTCTCTATCGTTCCGCTCCTGCTCCCAGCTGTTCCTATTCCCCTAATCAATCATTTAGTCTTCCCACACCTGTTCCCGATCCTTTCCCCTGATTAGAGTCCCTATTTCTTCCTTTGTGTTCCGTTCCTGTCCTGTCGGTTCCTTGTTTAGTATTCACCGTGCTGTGTTTGTGTATCGCCCTGTCGTGTCGTGTTTTCCTCAGATGCTGCGTGGTGAGCAGGTGTCTGAGTCTGTCTGGTTCAAGTGCCTTCCCGAGGCAACCTGCTGTTCACCTGCTGTTCAAGTTCGAGTCTCCAGTTTGTCCTCGTCATATCGAGTGAAAGTTGTGTTTTTTTGTTTGTATTTACTTTACTGGATTAAAGACTCTGTTTTCGCCAAGTCGCTTTTGGGTCCTCTTTCACCTGCATGACAGAAGGAACCGACCAAGGAATGGACCCAGCGACTTCAGACGCTCGTTACACTGCCGTCGAGATCCAAGGAGCCATGCTCGGCAGACACGAGCAGGAATTGTCTGCTGCTCGCCATGCCGTGGAGAACCTGGCCGCTCAGGTTTCCGACCTCTCTGGACAGTTCCAGAGTCTACGTCTCGTGCCACCTGTTACTTCCTGGCCTGTCGAGCCTCCAGAACCTAGGGTTAATAACCCACCTTGCTACTCCGGGCAGCCCACTGAGTGCCGCTCCTTTCTCACGCAGTGTGAGATTGTGTTCTCTCTCCAACCCAACACATACTCTAGAGAGAGAGCTCGGGTTGCTTACGCCATTTCACTCCTTACTGGCCGGGCTCGAGAATGGGGCACAGCTATCTGGGAGGCAAGGGCTGATTGCTCTAACAAGTTCCAGAACTTTAAAGAGGAGATGATTCGGGTTTTTGACCGTTCAGTTTTTGGTAGGGAGGCTTCTAGGGCCCTGGCTTCCTTATGCCAAGGTGAACGGTCCATAACGGATTATTCTATTGAGTTTCGCACTCTTGCTGCCTCTAGTGAGTGGAACGAGCCGGCGCTGCTCGCTCGTTTTCTGGAGGGACTCCACGCAGTGGTTAAGGATGAGATTCTCTCCCGGGAGGTTCCTTCAGATGTGGACTCTTTGATTGCTCTCGCCATCCGCATAGAACGACGGGTAGATCTTCGTCACCGGGCTCGTGGAAGAGAGCTCGCATCAACGGTGTTTCCCTGCTCCGCATCGCAACCATCTCCCTCCTCTGGCTCAGAGTCTGAGCCCATGCAGCTGGGAGGGATTCGCATCTCGACTAAGGAGAGGGAACGGAGGATCACCAACCGCCTGTGCCTCTATTGCGGAGTTGCTGGACATTTTGTTAATTCATGTCCAGTAAAGCCAGAGCTCATCTGTAAGCGGAGGGCTACAGGTGAGCGCAACTACTCAAGTCTCTCCATCAAAATCCTGTACTACTTTGTCGGTCCATCTACGCTGGACCGGTTCGGGTGCTACATGTAGTGCCTTGATAGACTCTGGGGCTGAGGGTTGTTTCATGGACGAAGCATGGGTTCGGAAACATGACATTCCTTTCAGAGAGTTAGAGAAGCCTACGCCCATGTTCGCCTTAGATGGTAGTCATCTTCCCAGTATCAGATTTGAGACACTACCTTTAACCCTCACAGTATCTGGTAACCACAGTGAGACTATTTCTTTTTGATTTTTCGTTCACCGTTTACACCTGTTGTTTTGGGTCATCCCTGGCTAGTATGTCATAATCCTTCTATTAATTGGTCTAGTAATTCTATCCTATCCTGGAACGTTTCTTGTCATGTGAAGTGTTTAATGTCTGCCATCCCTCCCGTTTCTTCTGTCCCTACTTCTCAGGAGGAACCTGGCGATTTGACAGGAGTGCCGGAGGAATATCATGATCTGCGCACGGTCTTCAGTCGGTCCCGAGCCAACTCCCTTCCTCCTCACCGGTCGTATGATTGTAGTATTGATCTCCTTCCGGGGACCACTCCTCCTCGGGGTAGACTATACTCTCTGTCGGCTCCCGAACGTAAGGCTCTCGAGGATTATTTGTCTGTGTCTCTTGACGCCGGTACCATAGTGCCTTCTTCCTCTCCGGCCGGGGCGGGGTTCTTTTTTGTTAAGAAGAAGGACGGTACTCTGCGCCCCTGCGTGGATTATCGAGGGCTGAATGACATAACGGTTAAGAATCGTTATCCGCTTCCCTTATGTCATCAGCCTTCGAGATTCTGCAGGGAGCCAGGTGCTTTACTAAGTTGGACCTTCGTAACGCTTACCATCTCGTGCGCATCAGAGAGGGGGACGAGTGGAAAACGGCGTTTAACACTCCGTTAGGGCATTTTGAGTACCGGGTTCTGCCGTTTGGTCTCGCCAATGCGCCAGCTGTTTTTCAGGCATTAGTTAATGATGTTCTGAGAGACATGCTGAACATCTTTGTTTTTGTCTATCTTGACGATATCCTGATTTTTTCTCCGTCACTCGAGATTCATGTTCAGCACGTTCGACGTGTCTCTACAGCGCCTTTTAGAGAATTGTCTCTACGTAAAGTCTGAGAAGTGCTCTTTTCATGTCTCCTCCGTTACTTTTCTCGGTTCCGTTATTTCCGCTGAAGGCATTCAGATGGATTCCGCTAAGGTCCAAGCTGTCAGTGATTGGCCCGCTCCAAGGTCACGTGTCGAGTTGCAGCGCTTTTTAGGTTTCGCTAATTTCTATCGGCGTTTCATTCGTAATTTCGGTCAAGTTGCTGCCCCTCTCACAGCTCTTACTTCTGTCAAGACGTGTTTTAAGTGGTCCGGTTCCGCCCAGGGAGCTTTTGATCTTCTAAAAGAACGT
Source organism: Oncorhynchus gorbuscha (assembly GCF_021184085.1). Classification (NCBI taxonomy): domain Eukaryota; kingdom Metazoa; phylum Chordata; class Actinopteri; order Salmoniformes; family Salmonidae; genus Oncorhynchus; species Oncorhynchus gorbuscha. Next base: position 2,343 of record NW_025758168.1, on the reverse strand, counting down.
TTTACGTCCGCTCCTATCCTCGTTACTCCTGACGTCACTAGACAATTCATTGTCGAGGTTGACGCTTCAGAGGTAGGCGTGGGAGCCATTCTATCCCAGCGCTTCCAGTCTGACGATAAGGTTCATCCTTGCGCTTATTTTTCTCATCGCCTGTCGCCATCTGAGCGCAACTATGATGTGGGTAACCGTGAACTGCTCGCCATCCGCTTAGCCCTAGGCGAATGGCGACAGTGGTTGGAGGGGGCGACTGTTCCTTTTGTCGTTTGGACAGACCATAAGAACCTTGAGTACATCCGTTCTGCCAAACGACTTAATGCCCGTCAAGCTCGTTGGGCGTTGTTTTTCGCTCGTTTCGAGTTTGTGATTTCTTACCGTCCGGGTAGCAAGAACACCAAGCCTGATGCCTTATCCCGTCTGTTTAGTTCTTCTGTGGCTTCTACTGATCCCGAGGGGATTCTTCCTTATGGGCGTGTTGTCGGGTTAACAGTCTGGGGAATTGAAAGACAGGTTAAGCAAGCACTCACGCACACTGCGTCGCCGCGCGCTTGTCCTAGTAACCTCCTTTTCGTTCCTGTTTCCACTCGTCTGGCTGTTCTTCAGTGGGCTCACTCTGCCAAGTTAGCTGGTCATCCCGGTGTTCGAGGCACTCTTGCGTCTATTCGCCAGCGCTTTTGGTGGCCGACTCAGGAGCGTGACACGCGCCGCTTCGTGGCTGCTTGTTCGGACTGCGCGCAGACTAAGTCGGGTAACTCTCCTCCTGCCGGTCGTCCTCAGACCGCTCCCCATTCCTTCTCGACCATGGTCTCACATCGCCCTAGACTTCATTACCGGTCTGCCTTTGTCTGCGGGGAAGACTGTGATTCTTACGGTTGTCGATAGGTTCTCTAAGGCGGCACATTTCATTCCCTCGCTAAACTTCCTTCCGCTAAGGAGACGCACAAATCATTATCGAGAATGTATTCAGAATTCATGGCCTCCTGTTAGATGCCGTTTGTGACAGAGGCCCGGCAATTCACGCCACAGTTTTGGAGGGAGTTCTGTCGTTTGATTGCGTCTGCGTCTCTCTTCCGGGTTTCATCCCCAGTCTAACGGTCAAGCAGAGAGGCCAATCAGACGATTGGTCGCATACCACGCAGCCTTTCTTTCAGAAACCCTGTCTTGGGCAGAACAGTCTCTGGGCAGAATACGCTCACACCCGCTCTCCTCGTCTGCTACCGGGTTATTCGTTTCAGAGGTCTGGGTTACCAGCCCCTCCTCTGTTCTCATCCCAGCTTGCCGAGTCCAGCGGCTCCCTCCCGCTCAAGCGCTTGTCCAACGTTGTGAGCGCACCTGGAGGAGGGTGAGGTCTGCACTTTGCCGTTACAGGGCACAGACGGTGAGAGCCGCCAATAAACGCAGGATTAAGAGTCCAAGGTATTGTTGCGGCCAGAGAGTGTGGCTTTCCACTCGCAACCTTCCTCTTACGACAGCTTCTCGTAAGTTGACTCCGCGGTTCATTGGTCCGTTCCGTGTCTCCCAGGTCGTCAATCCCAGCCGCTGTGCGACTGCTTCTTCCGCGACATCTTCGCGTCGCGTCCATCCTGTCTTCCATGCTCCCTGTGTTAAGCCCTTTCTTCGCACCCCGCTCGCCTTCCCTCCCCTCCCGTCCTTGTCGAGAGCGCACCTATTTACAAGGTACATAAGATCATGGACATGCGTTCGGGACGGGGTCACCAATACTTAGTGGATTGGGAGGGTTACGGTCCTGAGGAGAGGAGTTGGGTTCCGTCTCGGGACGTGCTGGACCGTTCACTCATCGATGATTTCTCCGTTGCCGCCAGGATTCCTCCTCGAGTGCGCCAGGAGGCGCCGGTGAGTGGGGGGTACTGTCATGTTTTGTCATTTATTATCTTGTCTTGTCCCTGTGCTCCCCATTCTATTCGTTTCCCTCTGCTGGTCTTATTAGGTTCTTTCCCTCTTTCTATCCCTCTCTCTCCCCCTCCCTCTCTCACTCTCTCGCTCTCTCTTTCTCTATCGTTCCGTTCCTGCTCCCAGCTGTTCCTATTCCCCTAATCAATCATTTAGTCTTCCCACACCTGTTCCCGATCCTTTCCCTGATTAGAGTCCCTATTTCTTCCTTTGTGTTCCGTTCCTGTCCTGTCGGTTCCTTGTTTAGTATTCACCGTGCTGTGTTTGTGTATCGCCCTGTCGTGTCGTGTTTTCCTCAGATGCTGCGTGGTGAGCAGGTGTCTGAGTCTGTCTGGTTCATGCCTTCCCGAGGCAACCTGCTGTTCACCTGCTGTTCAAGTTCGAGTCTCCAGTTTGTCCTCGTCATATCGAGTGAAAGTTGTGTTTTTTTGTTTG
>NW_025758167.1:0-5279 GCF_021184085.1 Oncorhynchus gorbuscha | reverse complement strand
TGTTATGCAGGTGAAGGAGGACCCAAACGCGACTTAACAGAAACAGAGTTTATTAATGCTCAAAACCGAATAACTGAAATCCTCTAGATAGTAGAGGGAAAACAACTGGAGAAGCGGCCACAGACTGCAGGTAGCCCGGTAGGCGCAGGCCGTAGTCAACTGAGACACCTGCTCACGCAGCGTCTGAAGAAGGCACAAAACACGACAGGACAGGGTGATACACAATCACGGCAAAAAACACGACAGGACAGGGCGAAACGCAATTACAGCATGGAATACAAAACAAGGAACCGATGGAACAGGAACGGATCACAAAGGAATAAATAGGGAGTCTAATCAGGGAAAGGATGGGAACAGGTGTGGGAAGACTAAATGATGATTAGGGGAATAGGAACAGCTGGGAGCAGGAACGGAACGACAGAGAGAAGAGAGAGCGAGAGAGTGAAAGGGGGAGGGGGAGAGAGAGGATAGAACCAAACAAGACCAGCAGAGGGAAACGAATAGCATGGGGAGCACAGGGACAAGACATGACAATAAAAATGACAAACATGACAGTACCCCCACTCACCTAGCGCTCCTGGCGCACTCGAGGAAGGAATCCTGGCGGCAACGGAGGAAATCATCGATGAGCGAACGGGGTCCAGCACGTCCCGAGACGGAACCCAACTCCTCTCCTCAGGACCGTAACCCTCCCAATCCACTAGGTAGGTGACCCCCGTCCCCCGAGAACGCATGTCCATAATTTTATGTACCTTGTAAATAGGTGCGCTCTCGACAAGGACGGGGGAGGGGAGGAGAAGGCAGAACGGGGGTGCGAAGAAAGGGCTTAACACAGGAGACATGGAAGACAGGATGGACGCGACGAAGATGTCGCGGAAGAAGCAGTCGCACAGCGACTGGATTGACGACTGGGAGACACGGAACGGACCAATGAATCATGTGGAGTCAACTTACGAGAAGCTGTCGTAAGAGGAAGGTTGCGAGTGGAAAGCCACACTCTGGCCGCAACAATACCTGGACTCTTAATCCTGCGTTTATTGGCGGCTCTCTGCCGTCTGTGCCCTGTAACGGCAAAGTGCAGACCTCACCCTCCTCCAGGTGCGCTCACAACGTTGGACAAACGCTGAGCGGAGGGAACGCTGGACTCGGCAAGCTGGGATGAGAACAGAGGCTGGTAACCCATCCACTCTGAAAGCGGAAGATAAACCCGGTAGCAGGCGAAGGACCAGGCGGGTGTGGCGTATTCTGCCCAGGGAGCTGTTCTGCCCAAGACGCAGGGTTCCTGAAAGAAAGGCTGCGTAGTATGCGACCAATGGAAATCTGATTGGCCCTCTCATAACTTGACCGTTAGACTGGGGATGAAACCCGGAAGAGAGACTGACGGACGCACCAATCAAACGACAGAACTCCCCTCCAAAACTGTGACGTGAATTGCGGACCTCTGTCTGAAACGGCGTCTAACGGGAGGGCCCATGAATTCTGAATACATTCTCAATAATGATTTGTGCCGTCTCCTTAGCGGAAGGAAGTTTAGCGAGGGGAATGAAATGTGCCGCCTTAGAGAACCTATCGACAACCGTCAGAATCACAGTCTTCCCGCAGACAAAGACAGACCGGTAATGAAGTCTAAGGCAATGTGGGACCATGGTCAGAAGGAGATGGGAGCGGTCCGAGACGACCGGCAGGAGGAGAGTTACCCGACTTAGTCTGCGCGCGGTCCACACAGGCAGCCACGAAACGGCGCGCGTGTCACGCTCCTGAAGTGGCCACCAAAAGCGCTGGCGAATAGACGCAAGAGTGCCTCGAACACCGGGATGACCCGCTCTTGGCAGAGTGAGCCCACTGAAGAACAGCCAGACGAGTGGAAACAGGAACTAAAAAAGGAGGTTACTAGGACAGCGCGCGCGACGCAGTGTGCGTGAGTGCTTGCTTAACCTGTCTTTCAATTCCCAGACTGTTAACCCGACAACACGCCCATAAGGAAGAATCCCCTCGGGATCAGTAGAAGCCACAGAAGAACTAAACAGACGGGATAAAGGCATCAGGCTTGGTGTTCTTGCTACCGACGGTAAGAAATCACAAACCTAAACGAAATGAAAACAACGCCCAACGAGCTTGACGGGCATTAAGTCGTTTGTAAGAACGGATGTACTCAAGGTTCTTATGGTCTGTCCAACGACAAAAGGAAGTCGCCCCTCCAACCACTGTCGCCATTCGCCTAGCTAAGCGGATGGCGAGCAGTTCACGGCAGGTTACCCACATCATAGTTGCGCTCAGATGGCGACAGGCGACAGAAAATAAGCGCAAGGATGAACCTTATCGTCAGACTGGAAGCGCTGGGATAGAATGGCTCCCACGCCTACCTCTGAAGCGTCAACCTCGACAATGAATTGTCTCAGTGGACGCCAGAGTAACGAGATAGAAGCGGACGAAACGTTCTTTTAGAAGATCAAAGCTCCCTGGGCGGAACCGGACCACTTAAAACACGTCTTGACAGGAAGTAAAGAGCTGTGAGAAGGGCAGCAACTTGACCGAAATTACGAATGGAAACGCCGATAGAAATTGGCTAGCGAAACCTAAAAAGCGCTGCAACTCGACACGTGACCTTGAACGGGCCAATCACTGACAGCTTGGACCTTAGCGGAATCCATCTGAATGCCTTCAGCGGAAAATAACGGAACCGAGAAAAGTAACGGAGGAGACATGAAAGAGCACTTCTCAGCCTTTACATAGAGACAATTCTCTAAAAGGCGCTGTAGAACACGTCGAACGTGCTGAACATGAATCTCGAGTGACGGAGAAAAAATCAGGATATCGTCAAGATAGACAAAAACGAAAATGTTCAGCATGTCTCTCAGAACATCATTAACTAATGCCTGAAAAACAGCTGGCGCATTGGCGAGACCGAACGGCAGAACCCGGTACTCAAAATGCCCTAACGGAGTATTAAACGCCGTTTTCCACTCGTCCCCTCTCTGATGCGCACGAGATGGTAAGCGTTACGAAGGTCCAACTTAGTAAAGCACCTGGCTCCTGCAGAATCTCGAAGGCTGATGACATAAGGGGAAGCGGATAACGATTCTTAACCGTTATGTCATTCAGCCCTCGATAATCCACGCAGGGGCGCAGAGTACCGTCCTTCTTCTTAACAAAAAGAACCCCGCCCGGCCGGAGAGGAAGAAGGCACTATGGTACCGGCGTCAAGAGACACAGACAAATAATCCTCGAGAGCCTTACGTTCGGGAGCCGACAGAGAGTATAGTCTACCTCGAGGAGGAGTGGTCCCCGGAAGGAGATCAATACTACAATCATACGACCGGTGAGGAGGAAGGGAGTTGGCTCGGGACCGACTGAAGACCGTGCGCAGATCATGATATTCCTCCGGCACTCCTGTCAAATCGCCAGGTTCCTCCTGAGAAGTAGGGACAGAAGAAACGGGAGGATGGCAGACATTAAACACTTCACATGACAAGAAACGTTCCAGGATAGGATAGAATTACTAGACCAATTAATAGAAGGATTATGACATACTAGCCAGGGATGACCCAAAACAACAGGTGTAAACGGTGAACGGAAAATCAAAAAGAAATAGTCTCACTGTGGTTACCAGATACTGTGAGGGTTAAAGGTAGTGTCTCAAATCTGATACTGGGAAGATGACTACCATCTAAGGCGAACATGGGCGTAGGCTTATCTAACTCTCTGAAAGGAATGTCATGTTTCCGAACCCATGCTTCGTCCATGAAACAACCCTCAGCCCCAGAGTCTATCAAGGCACTACATGTAGGCGCCCGAACCGGTCCAGCGTAGGTGGACCGACAAAGTAGTACAGGACTTTGATGGAGAGACTTGAGTAGTTGCGCTCACCTGTAGCCCTCCGCTTACAGATGAGCTCTGGCTTTACTGGACATGAATTAACGAAATGTCCAGCAACTCCACAATAGAGGCACAGGCGGTTGGTGATCCTCCGTTCCCTCTCCTTATTCGAGATGCGAATCCCTCCCAGCTGCATGGGCTCAGTCTCAAAGCCAGAGGGGAGATGGCTGCGATGCGGAGCAGGGAAACACCGTTGATGCGAGCTCTCTTCCACGAGCCCGGTGACGAAGATCTACCCGTCGTTCTATGCGGATGGCGAGAGCAATCAAAGAGTCCACATCTGAAGGAACCTCCCGGGAGAGAATCTCATCCTTAACCACAGCGTGGAGTCCTCCAGAAAACGAGCGAGCAGCGCCGGCTCGTTCCACTCACTAGAGGCAGCAAGAGTGCGAAACTCAATGGAATAATCCGTTATGGACCGTTCACCTTGGCATAAGGAAGCCAGGGCCCTAGAAGCCTCCCACCAAAAACTGAACGGTCAAAAACCCGAATCATCTCCTCTTTAAAGTTCTGGAAATCGTTAGAGCAAACAGCCCTTGCCTCCCAGATAGCTGTGCCCCATTCTCGAGCCCGGCCAGTGAGGAGTGAGATGACGTAAGCAACCCGAGCTCTCTCTCTAGAGTATGTGTTGGGTTGGAGAGAGAACACAATCTCACACTGCGTGAGAAAGGAGCGGCACTCAGTGGGCTGCCCGGAGTAGCAAGGTGGGTTATTAACCCTAGGTTCTGGAGGCTCGGCAGGCCAGGAAGTAACAGGTGGCACGAGACGTAGACTCTGGAACTGTCCAGAGAGGTCGGAAACCTGAGCAGCCAGGTTTTCCACGGCCTGGCGAGCAGCGGACAATTCCTGCTCGTGTCTGCCGAGCATGGCTCCTTGGATCTCGACGGCAGTGTAACGAGCGTCAGAAGTCGCTGGGTCCATTCTTTGATCGGTTCCTTCTGTTATGCAGGTGAAGGAGGACCCAAACGCGACTTAACAGAAACAGAGTTTATTAATGCTCAAAACCGAATAACTGAAATCCTCTAGATAGTAGAGGGGAAAACAACTGGAGAAGCGGCCACAGACTGCAGGTCGCTTCGGGTAGGCGCAGGCCGTAGTCAACTGAGACACCTGCTCACACGCAGCGTCTGAAGAAGGCACAAAACACGACAGGACAGGGTGATACACAATCACGGCAAAAAACACGACAGGACAGGGCGAAACGCAATTACAGCATGGAATACAAAACAAGGAACCGATGGAACAGGAACGGATCACAAAGGAATAAATAGGGAGTCTAATCAGGGAAAGGATCGGGAACAGGTGTGGGAAGACTAAATGATGATTAGGGAATAGGAACAGCTGGGAGCAGGAACGGAACGACAGAGAGAAGAGAGAGCGAGAGAGTGAAAGGGGAGGGGGAG
>NW_025758166.1:0-5279 GCF_021184085.1 Oncorhynchus gorbuscha | reverse complement strand
TGTCATGTTTGTCATTTATTGTCATGTCTTGTCCCTGTGCTCCCCATGCTATTCGTTTCCCTCTGCTGGTCTTGTTTGGTTCTATCCCTCTCTCTCCCCTCCCTCTCTCACTCTCTCGCTCTCTCTTCTCTCTGTCGCTCCGTTCCTGCCCCAGCTGTTCCTATTCCCCTAATCATCATTTAGTCTTCCCACACCTGTTCCCGATCCTTTCCCCTGATTAGAGTCCCTATTTATTCCTTTGTGATCCGTTCCTGTTCCGTCGGTTCTTGTATTGTATTCACCATGCTGTGATTAAGTGTCACCTGTCCTGTCGCAGTTTTTGCCGTGATTGTGTATCACCCTGTCCTGTCGTGTTTTGTGCCTTCATCAGACGCTGCGCTGAGCAGGTGTCTCAGTCGACTACGGCCTGCGCCTACCCGAAGCCACCTGCAGTCTGTGGCCGCTTCTCCAGTTGTTTTCCCTCTACAAATCTAGAGGATTTCTGTTATTCCGTTTTGGACTTTAATAAACTCTGTTTCTGTTAAGTCGCGTTTGGGTCCTCTTTCACCTGCATGACAGAAGGAACCGACCAAGGAATGGACCCAGCGACTTCAGACGCTCGTTACACTGCCGTCGAGATCCAAGGAGCCATGCTCGGCAGACACGAGCAGGAATTGTCTGCTGCTCGCCAGGCCGTGGAAAACCTGGCTGCTCAGGTTTCCGACCTCTGGACAGTTCCAGAGTCTACGTCTCGTGCCACCTGTTACTTCCTGGCCTGCCGAGCCTCCAGAACCTAGGGTTAATAACCCACCTTGCTACTCCGGGCAGCCCACTGAGTGCCGCTCCTTTCTCACGCAGTGTGAGATTGTGTTCTCTCTCCAACCCAACACATACTCTCTAGAGAGAGAGCTCGGGTTGCTTACGTCATTTCACTCCTACTGGCCGGGCTCGAGAATGGGGCACAGCTATCTGGGAGGCAAGGGCTGTTTGCTCTAACGATTTCCAGAACTTTAAAGAGGAGATGATTCGGTTTTTGACCGTTCAGTTTTTGGTGGGGAGGCTTCTAGGGCCCTGGCTTCCTTATGCCAAGGTGAACGGTCCATAACGGATTATTCCATTGAGTTTCGCACTCTTGCTGCCTCTAGTGAGTGGAACGAGCCGAAGCGCTGCTCGCTCGTTTTCTGGAGGGACTCCACGCTGTGGTTAAGGATGAGATTCTCTCCGGGAGGTTCCTTCAGATGTGGACTCTTTGATTGCTCTCGCCATCCGCATAGAACGACGGGGTAGATCTTCGTCACCGGGCTCGTGGAAGAGAGCTCGCATCAACGGTGTTTCCCTGCTCCGCATCGCAACCATCTCCCCTCTGGCTTTGAGACTGAGCCCATGCAGCTGGGAGGGATTCGCATTCTCGAATAAGGAGAGGGAACGGAGGATCACCAACCGCCTGTGCCTCTATTGTGGAGTTGCTGGACATTTTGTTAATTCATGTCCAGTAAAAGCCAGAGCTCATCTGTAAGCGGAGGGCTACAGGTGAGCGCAACTACTCAAGTCTCTCCATCAAAGTCCTGTACTACTTTGTCGGTCCACCTACGCTGGACCGGTTCGGGTGCTACATGTAGTGCCTTGATAGACTCTGGGGCTGAGGGTTGTTTCATGGACGAAGCATGGGTTCGGAAACATGACATTCCTTTCAGAGAGTTAGATAAGCCTACGCCCATGTTCGCCTTAGATGGTAGTCATCTTCCCAGTATCAGATTTGAGACACTACCTTTAACCCTCACAGTATCTGGTAACCACAGTGAGACTATTTCTTTTTGATTTTCCGTTCACCGTTTACACCTGTTGTTTTGGGTCATCCCTGGCTAGTATGTCATAATCCTTCTATTAATTGGTCTAGTAATTCTATCCTATCCTGGAACGTTTTTTGTCATGTGAAGTGTTTAATGTCTGCCATCCCTCCCGTTTCTTCTGTCCCTACTTCTCAGGAGGAACCTGGCGATTTGACAGGAGTGCCGGAGGAATATCATGATCTGCGCACGGTCTTCAGTCGGTCCCGAGCCAACTCCCTTCCTCCTCACCGGTCGTATGATTGTAGTATTGATCTCCTTCCGGGGACCACTCCTCCTCGAGGTAGACTATACTCTCTGTCGGCTCCCGAACGTAAGGCTCTCGAGGATTATTTGTCTGTGTCTCTTGACGCCGGTACCATAGTGCCTTCTTCCTCTCCGCCGGGGCGGGGTTCTTTTTTGTTAAGAAGAAGGACGGTACTCTGCGCCCTGCGTGATTATCGAGGGCTGAATGACATAACGGTTAAGAATCGTTATCCGCTTCCCTTATGTCATCAGCCTTCGAGATTCTGCAGGGAGCCAGGTGCTTTACTAAGTTGGACCTTCGTAACGCTTACCATCTCGTGCGCATCAGAGAGGGGGACGAGTGGGAAAACGGCGTTAACACTCCGTTAGGGCATTTTGAGTACCGGGTTCTGCCGTTCGGTCTCGCCAATGCGCCAGCTGTTTTTCAGGCATTAGTTAATGATGTTCTGAGAGACATGCTGAACATTTTTGTTTTTGTCTATCTTGACGATATCCTGATTTTTTCTCCGTCACTCGAGATTCATGTTCAGCACGTTCGACGGTTCTACAGCGCCTTTTAGAGAATTGTCTCTACGTAAAGGCTGAGAAGTGCTCTTTTCATGTCTCCTCCGTTACTTTTCTCGGTTCCGTTATTTCCGCTGAAGGCATTCAGATGGATTCCGCTAAGGTCCAAGCTGTCAGTGATTGGCCCGCTCAAGGTCACGTGTCGAGTTGCAGCGCTTTAGGTTTCGCTAATTTCTATCGGCGTTTCATTCGTAATTTCTCGTCAAGTTGCTGCCCTCTCACAGCTCTTACTTCTGTCAAGACGTGTTTTAAGTGGTCCGGTTCCGCCCAGGGGAGCTTTTGATCTTCTAAAAGAACGTTTTACGTCCGCTCCTATCCTCGTTACTCCTGACGTCACTAGACACCATTGTCGAGGTTGACGCTTCAGAGGTAGGCGTGGGAGCCATTCTATCCCAGCTTCCAGTCTGACGATAAGGTTCATCCTTGCGCTTATTTTTCTCATCGCCTGTCGCCATCTGAGCGCAACTATGATGTGGGTAAATCGTGAACTGCTTTCGCCATCCGCTTAGCCCTAGGCGAATGGCGACAGTGGTTGGAGGGGGCGATCAGTCCTTTGTCGTTTGGACAGACCATAAGAACCTTGAGTACATCCGTTCTGCCAAACGACTTAATGCCCGTCGTTTGGGCGTTGTTTTTCGCTCGTTTCGAGTTTGTGATTTCTTACCGTCCGGGTAGCAAGAACACCAAGCCTGATGCCTTATCCCGTCTGTTTAGTTCTTCTGTGGCTTCTACTGATCCCGAGGGGATTCTTCCTTATGGGCGTGTTGTCGGGTTAACAGTCTGGGGAATTGAAAGACAGGTTAAGCAAGCACTCACGCACACTGCGTCGCCGCGCTTGTCCTAGTAACCTCCTTTCGTTCCTGTTTCCACTGGTCTGGCTGTTCTTCAGTGGGCTCACTCTGCCAAGTTAGCGGGTCATCCCGGTGTTCGAGGCACTCTTGCGTCTATTCGCCAGCGCTTTGGTGGCCGACTCAGGAGCGTGACACGCGCTGCTGCGGGTTGCTTGTTCGACTGCGCGCAGACTAAGTCGGGTAACTCTCTCCTGCCGGTCGTCTCAGACCGCTCCCCATTCCTTCTCGACCATGGTCTCACATTGCCTTAGACTTCATTACCGGTCTGCCTTTTGTCTGCGGGGAAGACTGTGATTCTGACGGGTTGTCGATAGGTTCTGCTAAGGCGGTGATTTCATTCCTCGCTAAACTTCCTTCCGCTAAGGAGACGGCACAAATCATTATTGAGAATGTATTCAGAATTCATGGCCTCCCCGTTAGACGCCTTGCCAGACAGAGGTCCCAATTCACGCGCCACAGTTTTGGAGGGAGTTCTGTCGTTTGATTGGTGCGTCCGTCAGTCTCTCTTCCGGTTTCATCCCCAGTCTAACGGGCCAAGCAGAGAGGGCCAATCAGACGATTGGTCGCATACTACGCAGCCTTCTTTCAGAAACCCTGCGTCTTGGGCAGAACAGCTCCCCTGGGCAGAATACGCCACACCCGCTTCCTTCGTCTGCTACCGGGTTATTCCGTTTCAGAGTAGTCTGGGTTACCAGCCTCCTCTGTTCTCATCCCCAGCTTGCCGAGTCCAGCGTTCCCGCCGCCTCAAGCGTTTGTCCAACGTTGTGAGCGCCACCTGGAGGAGGGTGAGGTCTGCACTTTGCCGTTACAGGGCACAGACGGTGAGAGCCGCCAATAAACGCAGGATTAAGAGTCCAAGGTATTGTTGCGCCAGAGAGTGTGGCTTTCCACTCGCAACCTTCCTCTTACGACAGCTTCTCGTAAGTTGACTCCGCGGTTCATTGGTCCGCCTCCGTGTCTCCCAGGTCGTCAATCCCAGTCCGTTGTGCGATTGCTTCTTCCGCGACATCTTCGTCGCGTCCATCCTGTCTTCCATGTCTCCTGTGTTAAGCCCTTTCTTCGCACCCCCTGTTCGTCTTCCCTCCCCCTCCCGTCCTTGTCGAGAGCGCACCTATTTACAAGGTACATAAAATTATGGACATGCGTTTCGGGACGGGGTCACCAATACCTAGTGGATTGGGAGGGTTACGGGGTCCTGAGGAGAGGAGTTGGGTTCCGCCTCGGGACGTGCTGGACCGTTCGCTCATCGATGATTTCCGTTGCCGCCAGGATTCCTCCTCGAGTGCGCCAGGAGGCGCCTCGGTGAGTGGGGGTACTGTCATGTTTGTCATTTATTGTCATGTCTTGTCCCTGTGCTCCCCATGCTATTCGTTTCCCTCTGCTGGTCTTGTTTGGTTCTATCCCTCTCTCTCCCCTCCCTCTCTCACTTCTCGCTCTCTCTTCTTCTGTCGTCCGCTCCTGCTCCCAGCTGTTCCTATTCCCCTAATCATCATTTAGTCTTCCCACACCTGTTCCCGATCCTTTCCTGATTAGAGTCCCTATTTATTCCTTTGTGATCCGTTCCTGTTCCGTCGGTTCCTTGTATTGTATTCACCATGCTGTGATTGCGTTTCGCCCCTGTCCTGTCGTGTTTTTGCCGTGATTGTGTATCACCCTGTCCTGTCGTGTTTTGTGCCTTCATCAGACGCTGCGTGTGAGCAGGTGTCTCAGTCGACTACGGCCTGCGCCTACCCGGCGACCTGCAGTCTGTGGCCGCTTCTCCAGTTGTTTTCCTCTACAAATCTAGAGGATT
>NW_025758165.1:0-5279 GCF_021184085.1 Oncorhynchus gorbuscha | reverse complement strand
TGTCATGTTTTGTCTTAGATTGTCTTGTCATTTTGCTTTTCCCTCTGTTCATTTTCCCCTGCTGGTCTTTTTAGGTTCGTTCCCCTTTTTCTCTCTCCCTTCCTCTCTCTCTTCTCTCTATCGTCTGCTCCTGCTCCCAGCTGTTCCTATTCCCTAATCAATCATTTAGTCTTCCCACACCTGTTCCTTATCTTTTCCCCTGATTAGAGTCCCTATTTCTTCCTTGTTTTCCGTTCCTGTCCTGTCGGATCCTTGTCTATTGTTCACCGTGCTGTGTCTGTGTATCGCCCTGTCGTGTCGTGTTTCCTCAGATGCTGCGTGGAGAGCAGGTGTCTGAGTCTGCTAGGTTCAAGTGCCTTCCCGAGGCAACCTGCAGTTCTTGATCGAGTCTCCAGTCTGTTCTCGTCATTACGAGTGGAATTATGTCTTTTGTTTGTAGAATTACTTTACTGGATTAAAGACTCTGTTTTCGCCAAGTCGCTTTTGGGTCCTCATTCACCTGCATGACAGAAGGATCCGACCAAAGAATGGACCCAGCGACTACAGACGTTCGTAACACTGCCGTCGAGATCCAAGGAGCCATGCTCGGCAGACACGAGCAGGAATTGTCTGCTGCTCGCCATGCCGTGGAGAACCTGGCCGCTCAGGTTTCCCGACCTCTCTGGACAGTTCCAGAGTCTTCGTCTCGTGCCACCTGTTACTTCCTGGCCTGCCGAGCCTCCGGAACCTAGGGTTAATAACCCACCTTGCTACTCCGGGCAGCCCACGGAGTGCCGCTCCTTTCTCACCCAGTGTGATATTGTGTTCTCTCTCCAACCCAACACATACTCTAGCGAGAGAGCTCGGGTTGCTTACGTCATTTCACTCCTTACTGGCCGGGCTCGAGAGGGGGCACAGCTATCTGGGAGGCAAGGGCTGATTGTTCAAACAATTACCAGAACTTTAAAGAGGAGATGATTCGGGTTTTTGACCGTTCAGTTTTTGGTAGGGAGGCTTCTAGGGCCCTGGCTTCCCTATGCCAAGGTGATCGATCCATAACGGATTACTCTATAGAGTTTCGCACTCTTGCTGCCTCTAGTGACTGGAACGAGCCGGCGCTGCTCGCTCGTTTTCTGGAGGGACTCCACGCAGTGGTCAAAGATGAGATTCTCTCTCGGGAGGTTCCTTCCAGTGTGGACTCTTGATTGCTCTCGCCATCCGCATAGAACGACGGGTAGATCTTCGTCACCAAGCTCGTGGAAGAGAGCTCATACAACGGTGTTTCCTGCTCCGCATCGCAACCATCTCCTCCTCTGGCTCAGAGACTGAGCCCATGCAGCTGGGAGGTATTCGCATCTCGACCAAGGAGAGGGAACGGAGGATCACCAACCGCCTGTGCCTCTTATTGCGGATTTGATGGACATTTTGTCAATTCATGTCCAGTAAAGGCCAGAGCTCATCAGTAAGCGGAGGGCTACTGGTGAGCGCTACTACTCAGGTCTCTTCATCTAGATCCTGTACTACTATGTCGGTCCATCTACGCTGGACCGGTTCGGTGCTACATGCAGTGCCTTGATTGACTCTGGGGCTGAGGGTTGTTTCATGGACTAAGCATGGGCTCGAAACATAACATTCCTTTCAGACAGTTAGACAAGCCTACGCCCATGTTTGCCTTAGATGGTAGTCATCTTCCAGTATCAGATTTGAGACACTACCTTAACTCACAGTATCTGGTAACCACAGTGAGACTATTTCTTTTTGATTTTTCGTTCACCTTTTACACCTGTTGTTTTGGGTCATCCCTGGCTAGTATGTCATAATCCTTCTATTAATTGGTCTAGTAATTCTATCCTATCCTGGAACGTTTCTTGTCATGTGAAGTGTTTAATGTCTGCCATCCCTCCCATTACTTCTGTCCCCACTTCTCAGGAGGAACCTGGCGATTTGACAGGAGTGCCGGAGGAATATCATGATCTGCGCACGGTCTTCAGTCGGTCCCGAGCCAACTCCCTTCCTCCTCACCGGTCGTATGATTGTAGTATTGATCTCCTTCCGGGGACCACTCCTCCCTCGGGGTAGACTATACTCTCTGTCGGCTCCCGAACGTAAGGCTCTCGAGGATTATTTATCTGTGTCTCTTGACGCCGGTACCATAGTGCCTTCTTCCTCTCCGGCCGGGGCGGGGTTCTTTTTTGTTAAGAAGAAGGACGGTACTCTGCGCCCCTGCGTGGATTATCGAGGGCTGAATGACATAACGGTTAAGAATCGTTATCCGCTTCCCCTTATGTCATCAGCCTTCGAGATTCTGCAGGGAGCCAGGTGCTTTACTAAGTTGGACCTTCGTAACGCTTACCATCTCGTGCGCATCAGAGAGGGGGACGAGTGGAAAACGGCGTTTAACACCCGTTAGGGCATTTTGAGTACCGGGTTCTGCCGTTTGGTCTCGCCAATGCGCCAGCTGTTTTTCAGGCATTAGTTAATGATGTTCTGAGAGACATGCTGAACATCTTTGTTTTTGTCTATCTTGACGATATCCTGATTTTTTCACCGTCACTCGAGATTCATGTTCAGCACGTTCGACGTGTTCTACAGCGCCTTTTAGAGAATTGTCTCTACGTGAAGGCTGAGAAGTGCTCTTTTCATGTCTCCTCCGTTACTTTTCTCGGTTCCGTTATTTCCGCTGAAGGCATTCAGATGGATTCCGCTAAGGTCCAAGCTGTCAGTGATTGGCCCGTTCCAAGGTCACGTGTCGAGTTGCAGCGCTTTTTAGGTTTCGCTAATTTCTATCGGCGTTTCATTCGTAATTTCGGTCAAGTTGCTGCCCCTCTCACAGCTCTTACTTCTGTCAAGACGTGTTTTAAGTGGTCCGGTTCCGCCCAGGGAGCTTTTGATCTTCTAAAAGAACGTTTTACGTCCGCTCCTATCCTCGTTACTCCTGACGTCACTAGACAATTCATTGTCGAGGTTGACGCTTCAGAGGTAGGCGTGGGAGCCATTCTATCCCAGCGCTTCCAGTCTGACGATAAGGTTCATCCTTGCGCTTATTTTTCTCATCGCCTGTCGCCATCCGAACGCAACTATGATGTGGTAATCATAACTGCTCGCCATCCGCTTAGCCCTAGGCGAATGGCGACAGTGGTTGGAGGGGGCGACTTTCCTTTGTCGTTTGGACAGACCATAAGAACCTTGAGTACATCCGTTCTGCCAAACGACTTAATGCCCGTCAAGCTCGTTGGGCGTTGTTTTTCGCTTCGTTTCGAGTTTGTGATTTCTTACCGTCCGGGTAGCAAAACACCAAGCCTGATGCCTTATCCCGTCTGTTTAGTTCTTCTGTGGCTTCTACTGATCCCGAGGGGATTCTTCCTTATGGGCGTGTTGTCGGTTGACAGTCTGGGAATTGAAAGACAGGTTAAGCAAGCACTCACGCACACTGCGTCGCCGCGCGCTTGTCCTAGTAACCTCCTTTTCGTTCCTGTTTCCACTCGTCTGGCTGTTCTTCAGTGGGCTCACTCTGCCAAGTTAGCTGGTCATCCCGGTGTTCGAGGCACTCTTGCGTCTATTCGCCAGCGCTTTTGGTGGCCGACTCAGGAGCGTGACACGCGCTCGTTTCGTGGCTGCTTGTTCGGACTGCGCGCAGACTAAGTCGGGTAACTCTCCTCCTGCCGGTCGTCTCAGACCGCTCCCCATTCCTTCTCGACCATGGTCTCACATCGCCCCTAGACTTCATTACTGGTCTGCCTTTGTCTGCGGGGAAGACTGTGATTCTTACGGTTGTCGATAGGTTCTCTAAGGCGGCACATTTCATTCCCTCGCTAAACTTCCTTCCGCTAAGGAGACGGCACAAATCATCATCGAGAATGTGTTCAGAATTCATGGCCTCCCGTTAGACGCCGTTTCAGACAGAGGCCCGCAATTCACGTCACAGTTTTGGAGGGAGTTCTGTCGCTTGATTGGTGCATCCGTCAGTCTCTCTTCCGGGTTTCATCCCCAGTCTAACGGTCAAGCAGAGAGGGCCAATCAGACGATTGGTCGCATACTACGCAGCCTTTCTTTCAGAAACCCTGCGTCTTGGGCAGAACAGCTCCCCTGGGCAGAATACGCTCACAACTCGCTTCCTTCGTCTGCTACCGGGTTATCTCCGTTTCAGAGTAGTCTGGGTTACCAGCCTCCTCTGTTCTCTTCCCAGCTTGCCGAGTCCAGCGTTCCCCTCCGCTCAAGCGTTTGTCCAACGTTGTGAGCGCACCTGGAGGAGGGTGAGGTCTGCACTTTGCCGTTACAGGGCACAGACTGTGAGAGCCGCCAATAAACGCAGGATTAAGAGTCCAAGGTATTGTTGCGGCCAGAGAGTGTGGCTTTCCACTCGCAACCTTCCTCTTACGACAGCTTCTCGTAAGTTGACTCCGCGGTTCATTGGTCCGTTCCGTGTCTCCCAGGTCGTCAATCCTGTCGCTGTGCGACTGCTTCTTCCGCGACATCTTCGTCGCGTCCATCCTGTCTTCCATGTCTCCTGTGTCAAGCCCTTTCTTCGCACCCCCGTTCGTCTTCCCTCCCCCTCCCGTCCTTGTCGAGAGCGCACCTATTTACAAGGTACGTAGGATCATGGACATGCGTTCTCGGGACGGGGTCACCAATACTTAGTGGATTGGGAGGGTTACGGTCCTGAGGAGAGGAGTTGGGTTCCGTCTCGGACGTGCTGGACCGTTCACTCATTGATGATTTCCTCCGTTGCCGCCAGGATTCCTTCCTCGAGTGCGCCAGGAGGCGCTCGGTGAGTGGGGGGTACTGTCATGTTTTGTCTTAGATTGTCTTGTCATTTTGCTTTTCCTCTGTTCATTTTCCCCTGCTGGTCTTTTTAGGTTTGTTCCCTTTTCTCTCTCCCTTCCTCTCTCTCTTCTCTCTATCGTTCCGTTCCTGCTCCCAGCTGTTCCTATTCCCCTAATCAATCATTTAGTCTTCCCACACCTGTTCCTTATCTTTTCCCTGATTAGAGTCCCTATTTCTTCCCTTGTTTTCCGTTCCTGTCCTGTCGGATCCTTGTCTATTGTTCACCGTGCTGTGTCTGTGTATCGCCCTGTCGTGTCGTGTTTCCCTCAGATGCTGCGTGGAGAGCAGGTGTCTGAGTCTGCTAGGTTCAAGTGCCTTCCCGAGGCAACCTGCAGTTCTTGATCGAGTCTCCAGTCTGTTCTCGTCATTACGAGTGGAATTATGTCTTTTGTTTGTAGAATTACTTTACTGGATTAAAGACTCTGTTTTCGCCAAGTCGCTTTTGGGTCCTCATTCACCTGCATGACACATTCAGA
>NW_025758164.1:0-5280 GCF_021184085.1 Oncorhynchus gorbuscha | reverse complement strand
TTTATTGTCATGTCTTGTCCCTGTGCTCCCCATGCTATTCGTTTCCCTCTGCTGGTCTTGTTTGGTTCTATCCCTCTCTCTCCCCCTCCCTCTCTCACTCTCTCGCTCTCTCTTCTCTCTGTCGTTCCGTTCCTGCTCCCAGCTGTTCCTATTCCCCTAATCATCATTTAGTCTTCCCACACCTGTTCCCGATCCTTTCCCCTGATTAGAGTCCCTATTTATTCCTTTGTGATCCGTTCCTGTTCCGTCGGTTCCTTGTATTGTATTCACCATGCTGTGATTGCGTTTCGCCCTGTCCTGTCGTGTTTTTGCCGTGATTGTGTATCACCCTGTCCTGTCGTGTTTTGTGCCTTCATCAGATGCTGCGTCCTCTACAAATCTAGAGGATTTCTGTTATTCCGTTTTGGACTTTAATAAACTCTGTTTCTGTTAAGTCGCGTTTGGGTCCTCTTTCACCTGCATGACAGAAGGAACCGACCGAGGAATGGACCCAGCGACTTCAGACGCTCGTTACACTGCCGTCGAGATCCAAGGAGCCATGCTCGGCAGACACACGAGCAGGAATTGTCTGCTGCTCGCCATGCCGTGGAGAACCTGGCCGCTCAGGTTTCCGACCTCTCTGGACAGTTCCAGAGTCTACGTCTCGTGCCACCTGTTACTCCCTGGCCTGCCGAGCCTCCAGAACCCAGGGTTAATAACCCACCTTGCTACTCCGGGCAGCCCACTGAGTGCCGCTCCTTTCTCACGCAGTGTGAGATTGTGTTCTCTCTCAACCCCACACATACTCTAGAGAGAGAGCTCGGGTTGCTTACGTCATTTCACTCCTTACTGGCCGGGCTCGAGAATGGGGCACAGCTATCTGGGAGGCAAGGGCTGATTGCTCTAACAGATTCCAGAACTTTAAAGAGGAGATGATTCGGGTTTTTGACCGTTCAGTTTTTGGTGGGGAGGCTTCTAGGGCCCTGGCTTCCTTATGCCAAGGTGAACGGTCCATAACGGATTATTCCATTGAGTTTCGCACTCTTGCTGCCTCTAGTGAGTGGAACGAGCCGGGCGCTGCTCGCTCGTTTTCTGGAGGGACTCACGCAGTGGTTAAGGATGAGATTCTCTCCCGGGAGGTTCCATCAGATGTGGATTCTTTGATTGCTCTCGCCATCCGCATAGAACGACGGGTAGATCTTCGTCACCGGGCTCGTGGAAGAGAGCTCGCATCAACGGTGTTTCCCTGCTCCGCATCGCAACCATCTCCCTCCTCTGGCTTTGAGACTGAGCCCATGCAGCTGGGAGGGATTCGCATCTCGAATAAGGAGAGGGGAACGGAGGATCACCAACCGCCTGTGCCTCTATTGCGGAGTTGCTGGACATTTTGTTAATTCATGTCCAGTAAGAGGCCAGAGTCCATCAGTAAGCGGAGGGCTACTGGTGAGCGCTACTACTCAGGTCCCTTCATCTAGATCTTGTACTACTATGTCGGTCCATCTACGCTGGACCGGTTCGGGTGCTACATGCAGTGCTTTGATTGACTCTGGGGCTGAGGTTGTTTCATGGACGAAGCATGGGTTCGGAAACATAACATTCCTTTCAGACCGTTAGACAGGCCTACGCCCATGTTTGCCTTAGATGGTAGTCATCTTCCCAGTATCAAATTTGAGACACTACCTTTAACTCTCACAGTATCTGGTAACCACAGTGAGACTATTTCTTTTTGATTTTCCGTTCACCGTTTACACCTGTTGTTTTGGGTCATCCCTGGCTAGTATGTCATAATCCTTCTATTAATTGGTCTAGTAATTCTATCCTATCCTGGAACGTTTCTTGTCATGTGAAGTGTTTAATGTCTGCCATCCCTCCCGTTTCTTCTGTTCCTACTTCTCAGGAGGAACCTGGCGATTGACAGGAGTGCCGGAGGAATATCATGATCTGCGCACGGTCTTCAGTCGGTCGAGCCAACTCCCTTCCTCCTCACCGGTCGTATGATTGTAGTATTGATCTCCTTCCGGGGACCACTCCTCCTCGAGGTAGACTATACTCTCTGTCGGCTCCCGAACGTAAGGCTCTCGAGGATTATTTGTCTGTGTCTCTTGGCGCCGGTACCATAGTGCCTTCTTCTTCTCCGGCCGGGGCGGGGTTCTTTTTGTTAAAAGAAGGACGGTACTCTGCGCCCCTGCGTGGATATCGAGGCTGAATGACATAACGGTTAAGAATCGTTATCCGCTTCCCCTTATGTCATCAGCCTTCGAGATTCTGCAGGGAGCCAGGTGCTTTACTAAGTTGGACCTTCGTAACGCTTACCATCTCGTGCGCATCAGAGAGGGGGCGAGTGGAAAGCGGCGTTTAACACTCCGTTAGGGCATTTTGAGTACCGGGTTCTGCCGTTCGGTCTCGCCAATGCGCCAGCTGTTTTTCAGGCATTAGTTAATGATGTTCTGAGAGACATGCTGAACATTTTTGTTTTTGTCTATCTTGACGATATCCTGATTTTTCTCCGTCACTCGAGATTCATGTTCAGCACGTTCGGCGTGTTCTACAGCGCCTTTTAGAGAATTGTCTCTACGTAAAGGCTGAGAAGTGCTCTTTCATGTCTCCTCCGTTACTTTTCTCGGTTCCGTTATTTCCGCTGAAGGCATTCAGATGGATTCCGCTAAGGTCCAAGCTGTCAGTGATTGGCCCGTTCCAAGGTCACGTGTCGAGTTGCAGCGCTTTTAGGTTTCGCTAATTTCTATCGGCGTTTCATTCGTAATTTCGGTCAAGTTGCTGCCCCTCTCACAGCTCTTACTTCTGTTAAGACGTGTTTTAAGTGGTCCGGTTCCGCCCAGGAGCTTTTGATCTTCTAAAAGAACGTTTCGTCCGCTCCTATCCTCGTTACTCCTGACGTCACTAGACAATTCATTGTCGAGGTTGGCCTTCAGAGAGGTGGCGTGGGAGCCATCCCTATCCCAGCGCTTCCAGTCTGACGATAAGGTTCATCCTTGCGCTTATTTTTCTCATCGCCTGTCGCCATCTGAGCGCAACTATGATGTGGGTAACCGTGAACTGCTCGCCATCCGCTTAGCCCTAGGCGAATGGCGACAGTGGTTGGAGGGCGACCGTTCCTTTTTGTCGTTTGGACAGACCATAAGAACCTTGAGTACATCCGTTCTGCCAAACGACTTAATGCCCGTCAAGCTCGTTGGGCGTTGTTTTTCGCTCGTTTCGAGTTTGTGATTTCTTACCGTCCGGGTAGCAAGAACACCAAGCCTGATGCCTTATCCCGTCTGTTTAGTTCTTCTGTGGCTTCTACTGATCCCGAGGGGATTCTTCCTTATGGGCGTGTTG
Source organism: Oncorhynchus gorbuscha (assembly GCF_021184085.1). Lineage (NCBI taxonomy): Eukaryota > Metazoa > Chordata > Actinopteri > Salmoniformes > Salmonidae > Oncorhynchus > Oncorhynchus gorbuscha. Next base: position 1,965 of record NW_025758164.1, on the reverse strand, counting down.
TCGGGTTAACAGTCTGGGAATTGAAAGACAGGTTAAGCAAGCACTCACGCACACTGCGTCGCCCGCCGCTTGTCCTAGTAACCTCCTTTTCGTTCCTGTTTCCACTCGTCTGGCTGTTCTTCAGTGGGCTCACTCTGCCAAGTTAGCTGGTCATCCCGGTGTTCGAGGCACTCTTGCGTCTATTCGCCAGCGCTTTTGGTGGCCGACTCAGGAGCGTGACACGCGCCGTTTCGTGGCTGCTTGTTCGGACTGCGCGCAGACTAAGTCGGGTAACTCTCCTCCTGCCGGTCGTCTCAGACCGCTCCCATTCCTTCTCGACCATGGTCTCACATTGCCTTAGACTTCATTACCGGTCTGCCTTTGTCTGCGGGGAAGACTGTGATTCTGACGGTTGTCGATAGGTTCTCTAAGGCGGCACATTTCATTCCCTCGCTAAACTTCCTTCCGCTAAGGAGGCGGCACAAATCATTATTGAGAATGTATTCAGAATTCATGGCCTCCCGTTGAAGCGCCGTTTCAGACAGAGGCCCGCAATTCACGTCACAGTTTTTTGGAGGGAGTTCTGTCGTTTGATTGGTGCGTCCGTCAGTCTCTCTTCCGGGTTTCATCCCCAGTCTAACGGTCAAGCAGAGAGGGCCAATCAGACGATTGGTGGCATACTACGCCAGCCTTTCTTTCAGAAACCCTGCGTCTTGGGCAGAACAGCTCCCCTGGGCAGAATACGCTCACAATTCGCTTCCTTCGTCTGCTACCGGGTTATCTCCGTTTCAGAGTAGTCTGGGTTACCAGCCTCCTCTGTTCTCATCCCAGCTTGCCGAGTCCAGCGTTCCCTCCGCTCAAGCGTTTGTCCAACGTTGTGAGCGCACCTGGAGGAGGTGAGGTCTGCACTTTGCCGTTACAGGGCACAGACGGTGAGCCGCCAATAAACGCAGGATTAAGAGTCCAAGGTATTGTTGCGGCCAGAGAGTGTGGCTTTCCACTCGCAACCTTCCTCTTGCGACAGCTTCTCGTAAGTTGACTCCGCGGTTCATTGGTCCGTTCCGTGTCTCCCAGGTCGTCAATCCTGTCGCTGTGCGACTGCTTCTTCCGCGACATCTTCGTCGCGTCCATCCTGTCTTCCATGTCTCCTGTGTTAAGCCCTTTCTTCGCACCCCCCGTTCGTCTTCCCTCCCCCCTCCCGTCCTTGTCGGGCGCACCTATTTACAAGGTACATAAGATTATGGACATGCGTTCTCGGGGGACGGGGTCACAATACCTAGTGGATTGGGAGGGTTACGGTCCTGAGGAGAGGAGTTGGGTTCCGTCTCGGGACGTGCTGGACCGTTCGCTCATCGATGATTTCCTCCGTTGCCGCCAGGATTCCTCCTCGAGTGCGCCAGGAGCGCTCGGTGAGTGGGGGGTACTGTCATGTTTGTCATTTATTGTCATGTCTTGTCCCTGTGCTCCCCATGCTATTCGTTTCCCTCTGCTGGTCTTGTTTGGTTCTATCCCTCTCTCTCCCCCTCCCTCTCTCACTCTCTCGCTCTCTCTTCTCTCTGTCGTTCCGTTCCTGCTCCCAGCTGTTCCTATTCCCCCTAATCATCATTTAGTCTTCCCACACCTGTTCCCGATCCTTTCCCCTGATTAGAGTCCCTATTTATTCCTTTGTGATCCGTTCCTGTTCCGTCGGTTCCTTGTATTGTATTCACCATGCTGTGATTGCGTTTCGCCCTGTCCTGTCGTGTTTTTGCCGTGATTGTGTATCACCCTGTCCTGTCGTGTTTTGTGCCTTCATCAGATGCTGCGTGTGAGCAGGTGTCTCAGTCGACTACGGCCTGCGCCTACCGAAGCGACCTGCAGTCTGTGGCCGCTTCTCCAGTTGTTTTCCCCTCTACAAATCTAGAGGATTTCTGTTATTCCGTTTTGGACTTTAATAAACTCTGTTTCTGTTAAGTCGCGTTTGGGTCCTCTTTCACCTGCATGACA